>NC_053025.1:555204646-555366801 GCF_003073215.2 Triticum urartu | reverse complement strand
CCTCTCTGTTGATGTCATTGATTTGATGTAGATCTATTACGAGAATCTCCACACACACACACACACACTGATTTGATGTAGGTTTGTTGTAATCTTGGAAAAATCTCCACACACACACACACTGATTTGATGAATTTGCTAGAAATTGTGAAGAGAATTTCTGTTGATGAAATTGTTAAGAATTCTTTTTTAATTTAGTCAATTCATAGTGGTAAATTATGTTGTCATCTATCAATAGAACAGAGCTCTGTGTTCTAGTTTGTCCAAGAGTAAATTGCGTTGATGAAATTGATGTTGTTCTTTCCCTGAAACAGGATCCTGAAATTGATGTTGCTCTCTGTTCTAAATTCCTGATTTATTTTGTCCATGAGTAAATAATGAATGCTGAGTAAATAGGATCCTGATCCATTTGACTGATTCATGCCATGAGTAAATATTGAATGCTGATTTATTTTGTCCACCAAGTTGGACTAAAGTAGTGAGAAATTGGAAATAGTTGAATGTTGTGGTTAGGAAGTTAGCATATAAAGTTGGGTGCCATTACTTCCATCCATTTTCATTAATTAATGTTGATGCACTTAGATTGATTAGCTAAGTTGCAACAATTTGTTGTCTTTGGCAGATGGACAAAAGCTGGATTAGAAAAGGAGTTAGAAAGTTTTCGAAAGAACATATGAAAGGAGTTGATGATTTCATGGCATTTGTTCGGGCAAATTTTGCCAACGATGCTCACATTCTTTGCCCATGCTGCGAATGCCTCAACCGTTTAAGAATGGCTCAAGGAAGAGTGGAAGATCATCTGCTTCTTAATGTGATGTCCAGCACATATGATAGATGGATATATCATGGAGAACCTTTAGACAGTCAACCTCAACATTTTGAAGCTGATACAGAGGCCCCTCATATGATGGGTGGTGGTGATGCTGGCATTTATTTCATGGAAAAGGTTTTGTGAGATAATGTTGTTTTGGAGGAAGAGGATGGGCATGAAGATGATAGGATTCCTGACCTATTGAAGGATTTGTACGATGCTGAAGATCATGCTGATGGACAGAAGTCATTGTTTGCTGAGGTGTTAGAGGAGGCGAAGTGCGCAGCTCATGAAGGGGGAAATTTTCAAGATTGACCTTCACCGTGAAGTTACTCCACATCAAGTCTTTCTACCGGATTAGCAATGTCGCATTCAACGCAATACTCCGTCTTTTGAGCTTGCAATTCCCTGATAGTTGTGTTCCCAGATCTTATGATGAAGCATTGAGCATAATCCGCAGGCTGGGGTTAGGTTATGTGTCAATACATGTGTGCCCAAATAACTGTGTCTTGTTTCGGAAGGATTTAGCAAAGCATGACAACTGTCCAAAATGCAATGCCTCTAGGTGGAAAGATGCTGATGGGAAGAAGTCAATACCCGAGAAGGTACTGACGCACTTTCCCTTGATACCAAGGTTGCAGCGGATGTTCATCTCGAAGAAATCATCGCGTGAGGTAAAGTGGCTCAAGCTGAAGCGGCAACCTGTGGATAATGAGCTGAGCCATCCAGCGGACGGAGAGGCATGGAAAGAGTTTGACCGTATACATTTAGATTTTGCTGCAGATCCAAGGAACATAAAACTTGGCATTGCCACAGATGGGTTTAATCTGTTTGGGAACATGAGCACGTATTATAGCATGTGGCCAGTTTTTGTGGTGCCGTACAACCTGCCACCATGGGCATGCATGGATCAGTCCAACTTCATGATGTCATTGCTTATCCCGGGTCCAGAGTCTCCAGGAAAGGATTTTGATGTCTTTATGGAGCCCCTCGTAGAAGAACTGCTCCAGCTCTGGACTGGTGTACCTACATATGATGCCTTGAGTCCGGAAGAAAAGTTCAATCTACGTGCTGCAATCATATGGTCCATCCATGATTTCCCGGCTCTGCACACTCTATCTGGGAGGATCACAGCGGGTTATCAGGCTTGTGTCCATTGTGACAAAGACCCTTGCTCAAAGAGAATAAGGAGCAAGATCTGCTATATTGGGCACCGCCGCTTTCTTCCCGGAAACCATCGCTGGCGAAGAAGCAAAGATTTTAATGGTGAGAATGAAACCCGTGACAAGCCAGCTGAATTCACTAAAGAAGAGCTGGAGCAGCAACTTGAAAAGGTGAAAGATGTGAGACTAGGAAAGCTGGCAAAGAAAAGTAAGCGTGAGGAAGGTCAATATTGGCACTGGAGGTCTTGTTTGTGGGACCTGCCATACTGGGCTGATCTGAAATTAAGGCATAATCTTGCTGTAATGCACATTGAGAAAAACATATGCGAGAATCTGCTAGGGACGTTTCTGAACATTGAAGGGAAGACAAAGGATATGGTTAGTTCTAGGCTTGATTTGGAGGACATGGGCATAAGAGAAGATTTGCATCTACAGCACAATGAAGATGAAGATTCATTTGAAATGCCATGAGCATGGTATACAATGAGTAAAGAACAAAAGCTTGCATTCTGTGAATTCCTAAGAGCGGTGAAATTTCCAGATGGTTATACTGCTAACCTAGCAAAGTGTGTTACGTCTGATGGATTCAAGCTTTGAGTACTGAAAACCCATGATTGTCACATCCTCCTCCAAAGGATTTTACCGGCGGGACTCCGAGGAATCATGGACTAGGATATATATGAAGCGGTTGCTGAGCTAGGAAATTTCTTTAGAGAAATGTGCTGCAGAACACTCAAGTTAACTGTCCTGGAAAGACTTGAAAAAGAAATCCCAATTATTCTTTGCAAGCTCGAGAAGATTTTCCCTCCAGCTTTCTTCATGATGGTCCATTTGGCGGTGCACTTACCAAAAGAGGTAATGCTTAGAGGCCCTGTGCAATACGGTTGGATGTACCCAATCGAAAGAAGGCTGATTACTTGTAAGCGTTATGTGCGAAACACGGCAAGACCTGAAAGTTCTATTGCTGAAGGATATGTCGTTGACGAGTGCTTGACTTTTTGCTCTAGATACTTTGGTGATGTGGAAACAAGATGGAACCGACCGGGCAGAAATAGAGAGCGGTCTGATTCGCAAAGTGGTGATGTCTCTATTTTCAACCATGGTGTGAACTTTCTTAGAGCCTCACAATACTTGGATGCTGGTGATGAGTATGACAAGATGGTTTGTTTTGTGCTCAGCAATTGCGCCGAGGTTCTACCATATATCGAGTACGTTGTATCTTGTGCAGTCATTATATATATTTTTTGCTTGGGTTGGCACCAGCCTAATGTTTTAATTCACATGTTTTGTTGGCATTGCAGGAAATGCAACGAAGAGTTAATTCAGGAAGAAAGCAATAACCATGTTGATAAAAGGATTGCCAAGGGGTTTGCTAAGTGGTTTAAGAATCATGTGAGATCTTTAGCCACATGTTTTATGTTTTCTTTGTTATTCACCAATTGTTAAATACCATTGTTTGCTAAATGGTTTATTTGTGCAGATTGGAAAGTTGCATGAGGAGAAGAAGGTCAGTGATGATCTATTTGCTTTGGCATGCTTACCGGATAAGCGAGTGAGAGTGTATTCAGCATGCATTGCTGACGGTGTCCGGTACCACACCGTTGACCGTGAGGAAAAAAAGGAAGACACAGAATAGTGGAATTGTCACTGAGGGGTCACATGATCGTGAGATCATTGACTTGTATGGTCAGTTGAGAAGCATCGTAGAGTTGCAGTACAACTCTAGTGGAGGCATCCATCGCTCGGTTGTCTTATTTCGCTGTGACTGGTTTGAGCTTGGTGGCAAGAAGAAGAGAGACTCTTTTGTCAAATATGATGGCCACTTCAAAAGCATCAACACTGCAAGGTGCTGGTATAAGAGTGATCCCTTTATTCTAACAACACAAGCAACAATAGTGTTTTATCTGCCAAACACTCTTTTGCACGGAAAATGGCGAGTTGTGCAAAACTTTGAGCACAGACACTTGTGGAGTGTGACTGAAACAGAAGTGGAAAAGGGCCCCGGTGATGGGGGACTAACATACCAAGATGATGACTCTACGAAAGTTCCGTTGCAAGCTGATGATGACTCTATGGAAGTTCCGGTGCAAAGCAGAGTGCGAAGGGACCGAGAACGTGTGATCGTTGGTGCTGCAACAGTTGAAGGCATCAAGAAAAGAAGAAAGGTGGTAACGGATGGACATGAGAGCGAGGATGAGGAAAACCGGACTGATCATACTTTGCTGCAATATTGTAGTGATGATGAGGAAAACAGGAGTGGGCATAGAGTTCCTTGTTTTCGTACCGACGACAATGAGTAGCGAATGGACATGAAGGTAAATTTGGTCTCCTTGGTGATCCTTCTAACTCTGTAGCTTTCCTTCTTGTGCATATGCATGGTGATCCTGATGTACTACAATTACCTCCAGGTAGCAAAATGCTTGAAGATGTGATGTTGTGATGTGATGTGAGAAGATACTGATGTCATTTTTGGTTGTGATGTGATGCTGTTTTTGGTGAACTGAAGATGCACATGCTGTAGCAGATGCTGTTTTTGGTTGTGATGTGATGTTGTTTTGATGGCATGGAGCTGATGGCAAAATGAAGTTGTGTTCTGATGGCATGGAGCTGTTGTGCTCAGAATGTTGTCAAAATGTTGTCTTGTAATGCAAAAATTGCAAAATGATCATACAGAAGATTTTTTGAACATATTTAGTTCAAGTTTTGGTGATCATTTAGTTCAAGTTTTGGTCAGATCATACAGAATGTTGTCTAGTAGTTTTTGTGATCATTTAGTAGTTTTTTGAACTGAAGATGCTATTTTAACTGAATTTTGCTTCAACTGAACCCATTTCATTGTGAGCAAAAAAATATGCGCCAGCGGGGACTCGAACCCATGACTGTGGCGCTTGTTTCACTATGTTTCTACCACTGGGCTAGGACAAGACTATTAGTCTTCCACTCTATGCCAACCCTTTTGAATATATCAAACTAGTCAAGTATCAAGCACACACCTCATTGACAAGTGGGCCACTCGACCCACTCGCTGACAAGTGGGCCATTTTGCCGCTGTACCCAAGCTACCAAAAATATGCGCGTGGCCAAAAAATATGCGCGTGCGGGGGCTCGAACCCACGACCGTGCGCTTAGTTCACTTGGTTTCTACCACTAGGCTAGGAAGAGGTTGTTGGTTTTGTACTCTATGCCCACCCTTTTCAATATATAAAACAACTCGCTGACAATTGGGCCCGCTCCTCCTCCTATCAACTATTTTCCCCACTCCTCCTCTCCACTCGACCCGCTCCTCCTCTCCGCCGCCACCGGCTTCTTCCTCTCCCACCGCCGTCGGCTCCTTCCTCTCTCTCCGTCGCCAACTCTCCATCGCCGTGTGTATGAATCTGCTTCCTCTTCCTCTTCCTATATACTGTTATGATAGATTAGGGTGATTCCATTGATTTTATTAGGGTTCTTGCCGCCGGATTAGGGTTTGATTAGGATGTTTTTTAATACATTTTTTTAGGGTGACGGCAACGCCTCCCCTTCTCCTCCCCGGCGACTCTGCTGGTCCGACGCCTGCCGCGCGGCTTGCCCTACGCCGCCGGCGACCACTTCTTCTCGGACTCCGGCGTAGGTAAGCCATCCGCTTCATATCCTCTCTCCTTTCTCTTCTGCTCTAGGGTTTGAGAATCTAGGATTTGTTATGCATACTAGGCATCTATTGGTGGATTTAGGCATATTGTTCTTGGTGGATTTAGTATGCTCTGTTGGTGGATCTAGTGTGGTTCAATTTCTGTTTGATTACTATGTTGTTGCTGTTGGTAGTCACCTGACAGCAATTAACTGTTGCTGTGGGTGTAATTAACTAAATTCTGTGGTAGATAGTGTGGTAGACATGCTGTTCTGTTGCTGTTGAATTCCGTGGTTAATTAACTGAATTAACTAAATTCTGTTGCTGTTGAATTATATGGTGAACATGCTGTTACTATTGTCAGACTGCTGACAACAATTAACATGGCATGCATACAGCAATCCTGTTTCTGTTGTTGTGTAATTAACTGAACGTAACTAATGAGGAGTGCTGACAGGAATTCTATTGCTGTTGCTGTGTAATTAACTGAATGTAACTAATGAGGAGTGTTTCTTTTGTTACTAGTTGTGGTTATTCTTGTTGACAAGTCTTGTGCTGTAGTGGGATTCATGCATATGCAGGTGTAGTGACTTGCATGAATATGGGCAGAGTAGTAGTAGCAGTAGATGCCAACTTTTGATATGCATGCATGCATTCTTGGTTGTTTATATTCTTTTAAACTGAATATGCTCAAGTATGGAAACATTACATTCTTCTCCAGCTTAGTGGCCAAGAAACATTACATCTATGAGTGCACATGCTCAAGTCTGTGTGTCTGTTGATCTTTTTGCCATCAGAAATATTGATGGGTGCTGTTGATGTTGATGTTCTTCTTCTACTCATTGCCCCTTTGCCAAGATAGAGTAGTGAGATGGTTGGCTTGGAAGGTTTCGAGTTCTTCGAGATCGTAATTGAGAAATCTTGCAGTAGGTAGGTATATTTATCATCACTCTGCTGTCTAGTGCTTGATTGCCACAATTAACCACTGCTTGACCCTCGCTGCAGAGGCTGCCTGACAAGTTTGTGAAGATGCTCGCCGGCCATGAGCCCCACAAAATGAAGCCGCGGGAGGCCGGCAGCGGGCTTCACAGGCTGTGGGACGTGTTGGTGGTGTTCGATGGTGAAGGCCACATGTACCTAGGGCCCGGTGTAATGCCCTCGATGCGGCTATATCTCCCACGTGTCGAAGCACGACTTAGAGGCATAACCGCATTGAAAGCAATGTCACAAGTGAGGTAATCTTCACACAACCCATGTAATACATAAGGGAAAGAGATACATAGTTGGCTTACAATCGCCACTTCACACAATTACATGAATAAAGCATTACATCATCCAGATACAATCAAGGTCCGACCACGGAACCAAAATAAAAGAAGATTACCCCAAATGCTACACAGATCCCCGATCGACCCCAACTGGGCTCCACTACTGATCAACTAGAACGAAACAACATAACGGATAAGATCTTCATCGAGCTCCTGCTTGAGCTTGGTTGAGTCATCTGAATGGTATCATCGACACCTGCAAACTAGTTTTGGAAGTATCTGTGAGTCACAGGGACTCAGCAATCTCATACCCTCGCGATCAAGACTATTTAAGCTTATAAGTAGGGTAAAAGGTATGAGGTGGAGCTGCAGCAAGCGACTAGCATATATGGTGGCTAACTTATTCGCAAAAGAGAGCGAGAAGAGAAGGCAAAAGCACGGTCGAACAACTATGATCAAGAAGTGATCCTAGAACAACCTACGTCAAGCATAACTCCAACACCGTGTTCACTTCCCGGACCCTGCCGAGAAGAGACCATCACGGTAACACACGCGCTTGGTGCATTTTAATTAAGGTAAACTTCAGGTTTTCTACAACCGGACATTAACAAATTCCCATCTGCCCATAACCGCGGGCACGGCTTTCGAAAGTTCAAATCCCTGTAGGGGTGTCCCAACTTAGCCCATCACAAGCTCTCACGGTCAACGAAGGATATTCCTTCTCCCAAGACAAGCCGATCAGGCTCGGCATCCAGGTTACAAGACATCCTCGACAATGGTAAAACAAGTCCAGCAACACCGCCCGAATGTGCCGACAAATCCCGATAGGAGCCGCACATATCTCGTTCTCAGGGCACACTCAGATGAGCAGTCCGTACAACTAAAACCAACCCTCGAGTTTCCCCGAGGTGACGCTGCAAGGGGCTCTAGTTTGGACCAACACTCAGAGGAGCACTGGCCCGGGGGGGTTAAAATAATTATGACCCTTGAGTCTGCAGAACCCAAGGGAAAAAGAGGCTAGGTGGCGAATGGTAAAACCAATGTTGGGCATTGCTCGAGGAGTTTTATTCAAGGTGAACTGTCAAGGGGTTCCCATTATAACCCAACCGCGCAAGGAACGCAAAATCCGGGAACGTAACACCGATATGACGGAAACTAGGGTGGCAAGAGTGGAACAAAACACTAGGCATAAGACCAAGCCTTCCACCCTTTACGAAGTATAAAGATGCATTAATTAGATAAGAGGTATTGTGATACCCCAACAAAATATCCATGTTCCAACATGGAACAAGCTCCAATCTTCACCTGAAACAAACAACGCTATAAGAGGGGCTGAGCAAAGCGGTAACATAGCCAAACAACGGTTTGCTAGGACATGGTGGGTTAGAGGCTTGGCTCAACAATATAGGAGGCATGATAAGAAAGTGGTAGGTATCGCGGCATAGGCATAGCAAAATAGCAAGCAGCTAGCAAGCAAAGATAGAAGTGATTTCGAGGGTATGGTCATCTTGCCTGAGATCCCGCAAGGAAGAAGAACGAGTCCATGAAGAAGACAAATGCACGTAGCCAACGTATCCTCACAAACACGATGTTGCCGGATTACCGAGAAGAAGTACACCGGAAAGAAAAACAAACAACATAGTAAACAACCACCACATAATCATGGCATGATGCACAATCAAGTATGATGCATGTCCGGTTTAAATATGCATGGCATGGCAAAGTGAACTAACAATCCTACAAATTAAGTGGAGCTCAATATGCAACTCCGTTGCATATTGACGAAACACCACATTCAAGTTATTTAGTTCGATCTTGTTTATGTACCCAACAATATTAAATGTTGTTAAAACATGTCAAGAGGTGAAGCATAATGCAACTATCTATCTAGGCAAGTTTAAATGAGGCCGGAAGCAATGAACAACAATTCTGGTAAATCCCCATATGCATATATTAGGTTTGGTGCTGCTCTGCCCTAAACCAAATTTTATAGTTGTTAAACATGCAAAGTGATGCCACCATGTTAAACTAGGCAAAATTCTACCCCATTTACATATAAAGTTTATTAGAAACCGAGCTACGGTTATTTAGTTATGAATTAAGTCATATTTAGCTTGGCATAGGAGAAAATTTAATCAAACATCATTTTAAACATGGATTAAAGTTGCATATTATTAAACTAGATGAAAAACTAAGCAAGTTTCACATACAAAGTTTTTACATGTGATGCTTGGTTTGTGAGATATTAAATGCATGAAGGCTAAGGGGTTTTCTGTAAATCTACAAATCCCTGGAAATTAGCTAAATTCGCAGAACCAGAAAAAACGTCCACTGGGCCGAAACTGAACTGGCCCAGCAGTAAGAAAAAAAAGAGGGGGCGCTTGGGGTGGCCTCACCCATGGGCTTTGGCCCGTTTGAGGAGGAGGGGTAGACCGGCAGGGCGCACATCTGGCATCGGGTGCTGGCAGGCCGGCCCACTCAGGCGCTCAATGGATCGCACGATGGACGAGCGGGCGAGGGAGCGTTTTGCGGGCACGACTCCCTGTTCGACAGGAAGCAGAAGAAGAAACAGATCAGCGGCGGCGCAAACTCCGCCAGCTCGCAGTGAAGGTGCCCGGCGACGCCCGGAAACAGCGAAAGATGGCGAGGGCGTGGGGAAACAGGTCTAGGGACGGAGGAGGCGGGTTCGGGCGGCGAGACGTGGGCGACTTCCATCTCTGCTCAAAGCAGACACCGGACCCGGCGTTGACGGCGGTCAGGAAGAAAATAACGACGGCGAGGATCAGCGGGGATGGGGCTTCGGCGACAGGATCCGAAAGGGAACGCCGGCGAAAGGTAAGGGGGCCTTGGACCCGGTCGGGCCTAGCGGCGGCCTGTGGTGTTCTCTGGGGGCGAGGGAGAGCTGCTGTTGGTCATGGCCGTTGGCGGGGACGAGGTCAAGCTCATGGACAAGCTGCTTCGGTGATGAGGAAGTTAGCAGGAGGAGGCAGGCGCGCTCATGGCGAGGCAGGGACGCGGACGATGTGGAGACAGCCGGATCCGGGCGTTGTTTCTCCCAACAGGAACTTGGTGGCGGACATGGTGGCTCGGTTCCGTGATGCATCAGAGAGAGCAATGAGAAAGAGAGAAACGAGCAGGAAGGTAAGGTAGGGGAGGCGAGGTGATGAGCGGGAGGAGCGCGATGCCTCGGGTGCCTGGCCGTCGATGCAGACGAGCGGGACGACGACGGGGCCGAGCAGAGGAGCTCGACGGGGATGGATCGATGGGTGTATCGGGGAAGGTGGTTGGCTGCAGGGCTTCGATGATTGATGGGTTGGATCAATGAAATTGGCTGGTTGTGGTTGGCCCGTTCTGGAAAACGAGGAGGAAAGTGACGGCCTCGGTTGGTGGTTGGATCGGGAGGGGATCCCAAGGAGGAGGAGATAGTGGGCTGGCGGCAGCGGAGGATGGGACAAGATCCCTAATTTCTAGGGTTGCCCACTATTTATATTGCAAAGGGATTAGGGTAGAGGCTATCTCGTCCCTCCGATCGCAATCGGACGAACGCGAATAAAATAGCTACAGAGTCCAAATAAGAAAACGGAGACTTTTTGTAGATGTTTGGGGATGATCCGGAGCCAACGGTGACGAAAGTCCGGTTCGGGTCCGGGACAACTTTCGGACGCGCGCGCGAGGAGGGCCGCGGGCTGATGAGAGAGGTCAGGTTGGGCTGGCGGATTGTGAAGAGCGGGTTGGTCTGAGAGAAGAGGGGAGAGATGCAGCCCGGCACGGTTTCCGGAGACCAAAAACGTCCGACGTTAGACCGGCTATACTGCCACTATAGTTATCCGTTGGGGCATCAAACAATCTCGGAATGCGATGAAACTTGACAGGCGGTCTATCTACACTATAATAAGACCACACGTCAACTCTCATCCCATTCCGAGAACATTTTCCGGCCACTTATAAAATACTATTTCAGACATGCCGCGGGCGCGTGTAAGTGTGTCTTGGCTCAGAACGGACAACGGATGGAACGAGGAGACCGGGACGGATGCAAGTTTTGAAAACATGATGATGAAATGCACATGATGACATGGCAAGATGCAACACACAAGCGAATGACATGACAACGACAGCGAATAACTGGCAGACACCTGGCACAACAGCCTCGGGGCGTTACAACACTCCACCACTACGAGAGGATCTCGTCCCGAGATCTAGAATGGCACCGGAGGGAAAACGAAAGAGAAAGAGAAGAGGTAAAACTAAGTTGCTTCTTTGACAAACGAGTGAAACCAAAGAACCTTGAAAAGGTTGAACAAATTGAAAGAAATAAAACAATGGAGAAGAACAAAGTTGAAAACACTCCGTTAGAAAAGAGAGACAAGGAAGAACAACTTCAAACAGCACTCCGGTTGGAAAGATATGCAAGGCTTGATAAAATGAAAGAACTTGAGCAGCGGGCACACACTCCGGTTAAATGGATAAGCAAAATAAAGAAGCATGATTTTGACAAAACAAAATGATGGGTTGAAAAGAGCAACATCGCAATGCCTCCGGAAGAGAGAAATAGAAGATAGATCATTGAGATAAAAGAATGTAGAAGAAAATGCCAACTTCTGCTACAAAAGAGCTTGAAAAGGTATCCTTAGGAGAAGGGTCGAACAGAGTTGTTGGAACACCAACAACGGAAGGACAAGATTGAAGTGGGCTTATAAAAGGCATCTCAACATTATGAGGTGACAACTTGCCACTCACGGAAAAGATTTGATAGGATTTGTAAGAACAGGGAGACGAGTAACTATTTCACCGGGAGGATAAATGAAGAACTTGGATCATTAATAAACCCCATAGATAGACACAATCCTTAGGGAAGGCTTTAGGTGGAATATAACCCAAGATAACTCCAATGACGAGATTGATGGATTTAGAATACCTCATTCTTAATAACATGTGAATCATGAAACATGAACTCAAATTATCAAGAATGACATAGCACCACCTCAAATGATACAGTAGAAGGAATTACACTTCGGAGTGCAAGATGAAGAATGCTTGAGCGCCTTTGAAAAGAATCTTGATGAACACTTCTAGAAGGAATTAAATCTTTGATGAACCATCATGTATAGCCTCCATGAAGAAACTCCGGTAACAAAAGAATAATCAAATGGAAAGAAAGAGAAGTTGAAAAAACATAAAGTGAAACCTTGCGATGATTTAGATGTATCTTCACGATGAAATAATTGGGAGAACTCAAAACTCTGGTAAAAGAAAGATGAATAATTGAGATCAAGAATTTTATGAGCCTCCGGAATAAGGAATTGAGTTCACTTGATGAAACAAGAATAAGAATTACATTATGCTTATCCTTCACCAATTTAAATTGATGACCAACAACGGATTTGACATACTACTTATTCTCGAAGAAAGGATTAAGATAGATATCGCGCCAACTTGAGAAGGTCTTCAATGAAACACCAGTGGAATCGAAACAACGAATGAATTGATACAATAAACGAATGATGAGAAGGCTTGAACAAACCACCGTAAGAATTTAAAATGAACGAAGAGAAAAATAAAGAAACACCGGGAAGAATTAGCAAATGAATGAAGATGCTTGAGAGAATTTATATATCAAAGAACGAAGAGATCATGCACTGATTAGAGGACATTTGATCGATTCACCGGTAAAATTAGGAGGATGAGAGATGAAAGCTAGAATGAATAATCCCGAAATGATGGCCTTCAGAGAATCAAACTGAAAATACTCTGAATTACTCCGGATGGGTGAAAAGAATTCTCACAAACGAATACAATTATGAGAGGATGGCAACAAGCTGGAATCACGAATTTTTGAAGAGAATGGAGCAAGATTAAAGAGAAACTCTTCTTCGGTCTTCAAAATTCGAGAATGACGACGAGAAACACCACCATGAATTGTTGATGCCCTCCGAAATGAAAATAGAAAAGGTTGAGCCAATGATGAAAGGATTTGGCCAATCTTTGAGAAATACCTATGACTGATGATGAATCATTCTTACATCAAACTTTGAAAAGAATTTGCGAATACCTCCGGGAAAATAAGAAGAGTCAGGTAAGATCCTGGGAAAAGACCTGTGGGTTAGGGCCCACTCAAAAGATACACCGTTGAAATGATTTAAAAGAGAGGTTGCACCGGTTGAATTAAATGACTTGAATGAGATAACAACCTCGAAAGATCTTGAACGAATGTAGAGTGGAAACACAAATCTTCGAGATATCTTGAGCACTCCGGAACAAATGAATAGCGAAGAGTGGATGATTATGAGGTGCACCGGTATGATAAAACTTCTGAAACAAGGAAAAAATATGATCAACACGAAAAGCTTGAATTGAATCCACCGGAGAAGAAAAGAATTAAGGATGATGACCTTGAGGCTCCGTCAAAATCTTCATGAGAATCACCGGGTAAGAACATTGACGGAAAAGGAAAAAAGAGGCCTCGCATCAATAAGATGGATACTTGATTAAGAAATCTGAATCCTTGAAGAAAAAATGGGGTGGGTGGGCGGGAAAAACAAAGACAACTTGGAGACGATGAAACAAACAACATTGAGAAAACTTGAGTTGATCTTACAGATGTTGATCGGATCCACTTGGAGAGAAATACGCCGGTTGAAAAGGATTGTCATGACAATCTCGATGATCAAAAAGGATTAATGTTCACATCGGGGTATGAGAACACCGCTTAGGAAAAGGTATGGAATCAACATTTGACTTCGAAGCAACTCGAATACCACAACTCAAAGCAAAACAAAAGATTGGCTTGCAGAATAAGCCAAAACAAACATATGATAGAGATTTCGTCCGAAGTTTTTGTGGTGGGGCCTACACGGGCTCGATCGTACAGCACCATCATGTACAAGGCAGTGCACATGACATACGAAGCGTCCCCGAGTCGGCATAGCCAAGGACTCTTTAAGACACAACGAGACCACTGTAAAACCAACCATGAATAGGCGGACCACTAGACGTCGAACCCCAATTTCGTATCATACATCTGTCGGAAAGATATCCTAAGAGCTACTTGAATTCCCACTTATAAACTCCCGAAATTTTCCGGTTATGCAATCAGGTGTTGGGGATACAGGGGAAGCATAATATCTCACCCAAAACTAGCAAATCCTACATCCAGCTGTATCCATCCTTCGACACATAACCAAGAAACCTTCGGAAATCATTTACCTCAACCTTCGAAAAGCATCCGTTATACGAGTTATGGCAATACTCCCAAACTCCCGCCCCAGTACTGGGTGGCGTCGAGGTTATCTCACCAACAACTGCATAAAAGAGATTTTTGATGTCGGCGAAACTAAACTCAGGTATTCCAGAACTGCAACGATAAAATTGTGACGACAACACCTCGGAGCTCAACTCCCCGGGACACTGCCACAACCCCTAAATGACAGGAGGCACCAAGAACAATGTTCTCGTCACAAAACCATCAGAACGATTCCAAGATACCCGCGTGATCCTCAAAATTTTTTTAGTGAAATTTGAGAAGAGAAGAGTCAAAACTCTACGTTAGGATGCCTCACCAGAGCGACGAAGGGACTGAGGAGTAAAAAGAATTCCTAACTCTCTGATATATATATAATCCTAAATGACTCAAAACATTTCTAGACTCAATAACGCCAGCGATTCGATCAAGCAGGGGGCTCCTAAGGTCGGGAAGGCTCTGATTACCAACTTGTAATGCCCTCGATGCGGCTATATCTCCCATGTGTCGAAGCACGACTTAGAGGCATAACCGCATTGAAAGCAATGTCGCAAGTGAGGTAATCTTCACACAACCCATGTAATACATAAGCGAAAGAGATACATAGTTGGCTTACAATCGCCACTTCACACAATTACATGAATAAAGCATTACATCATCCAGATACAATCAAGGTCCGACTACGGAACCAAAATAAAAGAAGATTACCCCAAATGCTACACAGATCCCCGATCGACCCCAACTGGGCTCCACTACTGATCAACTAGAACGAAACAACATAACGGATAACATATTCATCGAGCTCCTCCTTGAGCTTGGTTGAGTCATCTGAATGGTATCATCGGCACCTGCAAACTAGTTTTGGAAGTATCTGTGAGTCACAGGGACTCATCAATCTCACACCCTCGCGATCAAGACTATTTAAGCTTATAAGTAGGGTAAAAGGTATGAGGTGGAGTTGCAGCAAGCGACTAGCATATATGGTGGCTAACTTATTCACAAAAGAGAGCGAGAAGAGAAGGCAAAAGCATGGTCGAACAACTATGATCAAGAAGTGATCCGAGAACAACCTATGTCAAGCATAACTCCAACACCGTGTTCACTTCCTAGACCCTGCTGAGAAGAGACCATCACGGTAACACACGCGGTTGGTGCATTTTAATTAAGGTAAACTTCAGGTTTTCTACAACCGGACATTAACAAATTCCCATCTACCCATAACCGCGGGCACGGCTTTCGAAAGTTCAAATCCCTACAGGGGTGTCCCAACTTAGCCCATCACAAGCTCTCACGGTCAACGAAGGATATTCCTTCTCCCAAGACAAGCCGATCAGGCTCCGCATCCAGGTTACAAGACATCCTCGACAATGGTAAAACAAGTCTAGCAACACCGCCCGAATGTGCCGACAAATCCCGATAGGAGCTGCACATATCTCGTTCTCAGGGCACACTCAGATGAGCAGTCCGTAAAACTAAAACCAGCCCTCGAGTTTCCCTGAGGTGGCGCTGTAAGGGGCTCTAGTTTGGACCAACACTCAGAGGAGCACTGGCCCGAGGGGTTAAAATAATGATGACCCTTGAGTCTGCAGAACCCAAGGGAAAAAGAGGCTAGGTGGCAAATGGTAAAACCAATGTTGGGCATTGCTGGAGGAGTTTTATTCAAGGTGAACTGTCAAGGGGTTCCCATTATAACCCAACCGCGTAAGGAACGCAAAATCGGGGAACATAACACCGATATGACGGAAACTAGGGCGGCAAGAGTGGAAAAAAAACACCAGGCATAAGGCCGAGCCTTCCACCCTTTACCAAGTATATAGATGCATTAATTAGATAAGAGGTATTGTGATATCCCAACAAAATATCCATGTTCCAACATGGAACAAGCTCCAATATTCACCTGCAACTAACAACGCTATAAGAGGGGCTGAGCAAAGCGGTAACATAGCCAAACAACAGTTTGCTAGGACATGGTGGGTTAGAGGCTTGGCTCAACAATATAGGAGGCATGATAAGCAAGTGGTAGGTATCACGACATAGGCATAGCAAAAGAGCGAGCAACTAGCAAGCAAAGATAGAAGTGATTTCGAGGGTATGGTCATCTTGCCTGAGATCCCGCAAGGAAGAAGAACGAGTCCATGAAGAAGACAAACGGACGTAGCCAACAGATCCTCACAAACACGACGTTACCAAATTACCGAGAAGAAGTACACCGGAAAGAAAAACAAACAAGATAGTAAACAACCACCACATAATCATGGCATGATGCACAATCAAGTATGATGCATGTCCGGTTTAATTATGCATGGCATGGCAAAGTGCACAAACAATCCTACAAATTAAGTGGAGCTCAATATGCAACTCCGTTGCATATTGACGAAACACCACATTCAAGTTATTTAGTTCGATCTTGTTTATGTACCCAACAATATTAAATGTTGTTAAAACATGTCAAGAGGTGAAGCATAATGCAACTATCTATCTAGGCAAGTTTAAATGAGGCCAGAAGCAACGAACAACAATTCCGGTAAATCCCCATATGCATATATTAGGTTTGGTGCTGTTCTGCCCTAAACCAAATTTTATAGTTGTTAAACATGCAAAGTGATGCCACCATGTTAAACTAGGCAAAATTCTACTCCATTTACATATAAAGTTTATTAGAAACTGAGCTACGGTTATTTAGTATGAATTAAGTCATTTTAGCATGGCATAGGAGAAAATTTAATCAAAAATCATTTTAAACATTTTAAACATAGATTAAAGTTGCATATTATTAAACTAGATGAAAAACTAAGCAAGTTTCACATACAAAGTTTTTACATGTGATGCTTGGTTTGTGAGATATTAAATGCATGAAGGCTAAGGTGTTTTCTGTAAATCTGCAAATCCCTGGAAATTAGCTAAATTCACAGAACCAAAAAAACGTCCACTGGGCCGAAACTGAACTGGTCCAGTAGTAAGAAAAAAAACGAGGGGGTGCTTCGGGTGGCCTCACCCATGGGCTTCGACCCGTTTGAGGAGGAGGGGTAGACCGGCAGGGTGCACATCTGGCATCGGGCGCTGGCAGGCCGGCCCACTCAGGCGCTGGATGGATCGCACGATGGACGGGCGGGCGAGGGAGCGTTTTGCGGGCACGACTCCCTGTTCGACAGGAAGCAGAAGCAGAAACAGAGCAGCGGCGGCGCAAACTCCGGCAGCTCGCGGTGAAGGTGCCTGGCGACGCCCGGAAACAGCGGAAGATGGCGAGGGCGTGGGGAAACAGGTCCAGGGACGGAGGAGGCGGGTTCAGGCGGCGAGACGCGGGCGACTTCCATCTCTGCTCAAAGCAGACGCCGGACCCGGCGTTGACGGCGGTCAGGAAGAAAACAACAACGGCGAGGATCAGCGGGGATGGGGCTCCGGCGACAGGATCCGAAAGGGAACGCCGGCGAAAGGAAAGGGGGCCTCGGACCCGGTCGGGCCTAGCGGCGGCCTATGGTGTTCTCTGGGGCGAGGGAGAGCTGCTGTTGGTCATGGCCGTCGGCGGGGACGAGGTCAAGCTCATGGACGAGCTGCTTCGGTGATGAGGAAGTTAGCAGGAGTTGGCGGGCGCGCTCATGGCGAGGCAGGGACGCGGACGACGCGGAGATAGCCGGATCCGGGCGTTGTTGCTCCCGACAGGAACTTGGCAGCGGACATGGTGGCTCGGTTCTGTGATGCATCAGAGAGAGCAATGAGAAAGAGAGAAATGAGAAGGAAGGTAAGGTAGGGGAGGCGAGGTGATGAGTGGGAGGAGCGTGATGCCTCGGGTGCCTGGCCGCCGATGCAGACGAGCGGGACGACGACGGGGCCAAGCAGAGGAGCTCAACGGGGATGGATCGATGGGTGTATCGGGGAAGGTGGTTGGCTGCGGGGCTTCCATGATTGATGGGTTGGATCGATGAAACTGGCTGGTTGTGGTTGGCCCGATCTGGAAAACGAGGAGGAAAGTGACGGCCTCGGTTGGTGGTTGGATCGGGAGGGGATCCCAAGGAGGAGGAGATAGTGGGCTGGCGGTGGTGGAGGAGGGGACAAGATCCCTAATTTCTAGGGTTGCCCACTATTTATATTGCAAAGGGATTAGGGTAGAGGCTATCTTGTCCCTCCGATCGCAATCGGACGAACGCGAATAAAATAGCTAGGGAGTCCAAATAAGAAAACGGAGACTTTTTGTAGATGTTTGGGGATGATCCGGATCCAACGGTGACGAAAGTCTGGTTCGGGTCCGGGACAACTTTCGGACGCGCGCGAGGAGGGCCGCGGGCTGACGAAAGAGGTTAGGTTGGTTCTGGCGGATTGTGAAGAGCAGGTTGGTCTGAGAGAATAGGGGAGAGATGCAGCCCGGCACGGTTTTCGGAGACCGAAAACGTCCGACGTTAGACCGGCTATACTGCCGCTATAGTTATCCGTTGGGGCATCAAACGATCTTCGAATGCGATGAAACTTGACAGGCGGTCTATCTATACTATAATAAGACCACACGTCAACTCTCATCCCATTCTGAGAATATTTTCTGGCCACTTATAAAATACTATTTCAGACATGCCGCGGGCGCGTGCAAGTGTGTCTGGGCTCAGAACGGACAACAGACGGAACGAGGAGACCGGGACGGATGCAAGTTTTGAAAACATGATGATGAAATGCACATGATGACATGGCAAGATGCAAGACGCAAGCGAATGACATGACAACGACAACGAATAACTGGTAGACACCTGGCGCAACGGCCTCGGGGCGTTACACCCGGCTGGGAGCATTTCGCCCGCGCCCATGAGCTACAGCTCGGGTAATTCCTTGTCTTCCGCTAGGACGGTGACGCCATGTTCACCGTGAAGATGTTCGACAACACCATGTACCGCATGTACTACCAGCACGACGACGATGCCAGTAAGCTCTCTACCTCTCTTCTTCCTGTCCTTTTGGCTTCCTCTACCTGCACGACGACAACACCATGTTCACACTTTGTTGCATTTGGCAAGGCAATGGGAGTAGCAGCAGGGATGACGAGGAGCAGAGCGGGGATGATGACGAGCAGCCTATTCTGGCTGACGACGACCATGCTATGATGGTGGCTGACGACGGCCCTGCTATGGTGGTGGCGAATGACGACCTTGCGATGGTGGTGGTGGACGACAACCTCGCGATGGTGGTGGCGGACGACGACCTTGCTATGTTGGTGGCGGACGACGACCTCGCGATGGTGGTGGCGGACGACGACCTTGCTATGGTGGTGGCGCCTGCAATCCCACAGCTTGGTGACAGGACCATGCCAATTGTGGTAGAGGAGTACATCCGCGTTGGGATTCACCACTCTGAGCGCATCAGGTTGATGAAGGAGAAGAAGGAGGAGTGAAGATGTTAAGAAAATGAAGTGGCAATGTTAAGCATGTTAGGTTTAAGCTTGTTAGTGTAATCTGAACATGTCAATGTTAAGTATGTCAGGTTTAATTTTGTGCATGCTCATGGATGTTGTATGACAGTGTCATCTAAACATGTCAATTTCTTAACAATGAATATTCAGTTTGGCAATTGATGGGAATTGAAATTTTTTATGCATGCTCATGGATGAAAGATAAAATTATGGGTTTTTGTACATGCTCATGTATGAAACAATATAAGTTTCATTTTTTGAATGCTAAAAACATGACTCAAACCCTAGCCACGGACGACTGCCGTGACGAAATCCGCTGGTTTTTGAAAACACCGTAAAAAATTCAAAAACCGTTTTCATTTTTTGAATGCTAAAGACATGTGTTTTTCGTGAAGTGGCTACAAGGAGGGTCACCCCAAACGGCGCCATTCCATGTCTATCTCAAAGTAGACCCTATTTTACGGACGACCGCCAAAAAGCATGCATTTCCGACCCTCGCAGCTACTCCCGGCCATTCAGACCACCTTCGGCCGATTCATCTAGAACCGACTGGAATTTGAACCATGGGTCCTCCATGGCTTTCCCATTATTTTCACTAAAAATCATTTTTACCTTCACAAGTAGGCATTTCATCACAGAATCAACAATAGATTGGCACGTCTCAAACCCTAGCCATGGACGGCCGCCGCGACAAAATCGGACGGTTTTTGAAAACACCGTAAAAAAATCAAAAAATGGGAGACCACCGCGTCACATCATCAAATGTGGCCTACCAACTAGCAAAAATACTAAACTTGCAATACGGGATGTTTTCTTGAAAGAGTGTTCTAAAAAATGACCTACCATGAACGAAGATTCATGGCTTTCAAGCCAAACTAGCAATGATATGGCCGCAACCGATGAATAGTTTCTGATAATATGCCCAAATTTGGTGCATGCCTCCGTCTTATGATGGCAAACAATGTTGCCAAAGCGAGGTTCCAACTTGTTTAACAAAAAAAAACTGTTTTTCATTTTTTAAATGCTGAAGACATGCGTTTTTCGTGAAGCGACTACAAGGAGGGTCACCCCAAACGGCGCCATTCCATGTCTATCTCAAAGTAGATCCTATTTTACGGACGGTCGCCAAAAAGCATGCATTTCCGACCCTCGTAGCTACTCCCGGCCATTCAGACCACCTTCGGCCAATTCAGGTGGAACCGACTGGAATTTGAACTACGGGTCCTCCATGGCTTGCCCGTTATTTTCACTAAAAATCATTTTTAGCTTCACAGGTAGGCATTTCATAACAGAATCGACAACAGATTGGCACGGCTCAAACCCTAGCCACGGACGGCCGCCGTGACAAAATCGGCCGCTTTTTGAAAGAACCGTAAAAGATTCAAAATAAATCAAAAAAATGGGGGACCATCGTGTCACATCATCAAATGTGGCCTACCAACTAGCAAAAATAATAAACTTGCAATACAGATGTTTTCTTGAAAAAGTGTTCTAAAAAACGACCTACCATGAACGAAGATTCATGGCTTCCAAGCCAAACTAGCAATGATATGGCCGCATCCGATGAATAGTTTCTAATAATATGCCCAAATTTGGCGCATGCCTCCGTCTTGTGATGGCAAACAATGTTGCGAAAGCGAGGTCCCAACTTGTTTAACAAAAAAAACAGCTTTTCATTTTTTGAATGCTGAAGACATGCGTTTTTCGTGAAGCGGCTACAAGGAGGGTCGCGCCAAACGGAGCCATTCCATGTCTATCTCAAAGTAGACCCTATTTTACGGACGGTCGCCAAAAAGCATGCATTTCCGACCCTCGTAGCTACTCCCGGCCATTCAGACCACCTTCGGCCGATTCAGCTGGAACCGGCTGGAATTTGAACTACGGGTCCTCCATGGCTTGCCTGTTATTTTCACTAAAAATCATTTTTAGCTTCACAGGTAGGCATTTCATCACAGAATCGACAACAGATTGGCACGGCTCAAACCCTAGCCACAGACGGCCGCCGCGACGAAATCGGCCGGTTTTTGAAAGAACCGTAAAAGATTCAAAATAAATCAAAAAAATGGGAGACCACCGTGTCACATCATCAAATGTGGCCTACCAACTAGCAAAAATAATAAACTTGCAATACAGATGTTTTCTTGAAAAAGTGTTCTAAAAAACGACCTACCATGAACGAAGATTCATGGCTTCCAAGCCAAACTAGCAATGATATGGCCGCATCCGATGAATAGTTTCTAATAATATGCCCAAATTTGGCGCATGCCTCCGTCTTGTGATGGCAAACAATGTTGCGAAAGCGAGGTCCCAACTTGTTTAACAAAAAAAACTGCTTTTCATTTTTTGAATGCTGAAGACATGCGTTTTTCGTGAAGCGGCTACAAGGAGGGTCACCCCAAACGGCGCCATTCCATGTCTATCTCAAAGTAGACCCTATTTTATGGACTGTCGCCAAAAAGCATGCATTTCTGACCCTCGTAGCTACTCCCGGCCATTCAGACCACCTTCGGCCGATTTAGCTAGAACTGGCTGGAATTTGAACTGCGGATCCTCCATGGCTTGCCCGTTATTTTCACTAAAAATCATTTTTAGCTTCACAGGTAGGCATTTCATCACAGAATCGACAACAGATTGGCACGGCTCAAACCCTAGCCACGGACGGCCGCCACGACAAAATCGGCCGGTTTTTGAAAACACCGTAAAAAATTCAAAAAAAAATCAAAAAAATGGGAGACCACCGCGTCACATCATCAAATGTGGCCTACCAACTAGAAAAAATACTAAACTTGCAATACGGATGTTTTCTTGAGCTACTCGGTATGATTTTAACCATGATTTCTACAAAGTTTATAAAAAACCTAATTTTTTCTGCCTCAAAACCTCTAGAAACTGGTGAAATTTTCCCTCCCACCCCACCAAAATTTCCCTCCTAGCACCAAATTTTCCCTCCCACCCCACCAAAATTTCCTACCACTTCTCTCCCACTACCATGCGGGACCCACCGCCCCTCTCCCACTAAACACGCGGGATCCCACTCCCCTCCCCTCCCACTCCCCAAAATTTCCCTATTCCATTCCATTCCCATCCCCGACGAACCCTAGCTTCTACCCACTCCCTCCCCTGCTCCGCGCCGCCCCACTTCCTCCCCTGCTCCGCGCCGCTCTGCCGCCCCACTCCCTCCCCTGCTCCGCGTCGCCCCGCCCACGCTGCGTTGCGCCACCCTCCCCGATGACGAATCCCCTCCCCTTGATGGCTACATCGCCCGCATCATTGACGATAACGGCGGCTACATCGACTACATCGACGAGGACGGCGGCTACATCGACGATGGCGGCGGCTACATCAACGACGACCACCATTGCATCATCAACATCATCCGCCCCTAGGTACTTCTCCATCTCCCCTCGATATTCTAGGGTTAGGGATATGATTGGTCGTTCGGTGGATCCATCTCCCTTCCTCTGCTGGATCCATCTCCCCTTTTTTGGTTCAGTAGATCATGGGTTAGGATCTTCTAGGGTTAGGATCTCTTGGTCCTTGTTCATGGGGTCATGTTTATTGTTGCATGGGGAATTGGGGATGATCTTCGTCTGGTTCATGGGGTTAGGGTTCATGGGGTCAGGGTTAGGTTTCATGGGGTTCGTAGGGATGATCTCCCTCTGGTTCATGGCTAGAACATGATGGGGTTAGGGTTCTTGTTGCACGCCATTGCATCAGATGTTGTAGGGGTTTGCATGGTGATTGATATATCACTGCTGTACCAGCAGCCCATCCTGATTTTTCAAGTAGAAGACTTCTTTTATGTTGTGCCCATGGGGTTTGTAGCAGTGTTCTTCTTTTATGATATGTGCATGAAGCTTGTGTTCTTCTTTCCAGTGAACAAGAGAATGCTTAGTACTTATTGTGGTATTGGAATTCCTGGTGTGTTAAGGCAGTATGACTAGTTTTAATATATACTATATTGGTGCTAGATAATTTTGGGTGTTTTAACATACAAGGTTGATTCTAATTGTCGAAATGTCTGAATTTGTGTTCTTCTAGTCTGTAGCCATGTTTGGTGTGTAGATGCAACATAATCAATAGTTGAGTATAGTTTTTTCATCTGCTTTTGTACTTCTGCAAGTATAGTTGTTTCATGCTTTACCAGTGGCAACATCTAGTTGTTTTGAAGGTCCTCATGATATACTCTTCTAAATTGCCTGCATAAGCATGATTTCAAGGCCTACTATTATTGTTAATATTGCTTGCTTCTTTATTCATCAACTGTTGGGCAATCAGTTGCTCTGAATGCATAAGCTTGCCTCCATTAGGGAAAACAATTGAGTAATTCATTTGCTTATAGATGATTGCAGGTACATGGATAAAATTGCAAGTTAAAACATAAAATTAATTGTTGTAAATAGTTGTTTTTGCTAATCCACATTACTGAAGTATAATTTGTGTGCACTGTATTTGTATCCAACTATATATAATTGTAATACATGTGAGTTCTATTCTTGTCTCTGGTACCACAACCTTAATTCACTTAGCTTGATGTAGTTTGCTTCACATATATTACTGCTAATGCATTGCTTCACATATATAGTTTGCTTCAATTCAGTTGCTTGCTAGCATACATAGGGTTAGGGTTTGCATCAGCAGTACTACAAGCACTTTGCTTGCTTGTTGTGTACTTTATATGAGGCACTAGGAAGATTCCTTGATGCACATTACTACCTCCTGCTTGATGTAGTGAAGATATTAAGATATGCTTCATATCTTTCTAGTGTACATGCATGCTTGTTTAGTGCACTTACATGTTTGCTTAATTAATAACACTAGATCACTATATTGTTGATCCATCAAGTTTGTTTCACATGTATTACATGTATGTGCATGTTGGTCCAAATGCTTTCCTTTATTGATACAAGTGCATCATTTTACTTTATCCCTGTTGTATCTGATTGTTGTTTATTCTATTTTGCAAGCACCACCTCAAGATCATCCATGGCAAGGATGACAAGGTCAAACATGAGGCCAACCATTGGTATGCAACTTGCTCCTTGTGGTTATACTGTCAGTTTCATAAAATTTGTGTCTTAATATGCTAAGTGAAATGCATTGCTGCAATCTGAATAAGATGGCATAATTGTGCCTGTGTGTTGTTAGTCTTCCTTACCCGAATAACTAGGATTAAATGATAATAAAATTTCATAAGATATGTTTGGATGTCTGTCCATGCATTCCAAACATTCACCTAATAGTTATGTTTCCTTTATCATGCAAAGAAGAGCCTCTCACCGAGTACGAGAAGGTCAGGGCTAGAAATATCATGAGGAACAATCGGATGTTCCAGTCCCTTGGCACCGGTGCAATAGCATCGATGATTAGGAAAACAAATGGTGTACAAGAAGGTAGAAGTGATGAGGTTCAAGAAGGTAGTGGAGTTATCAATGATGACCCAGAGTACAATCCTAAGGAGGACGAAGTTATTGATGGAGATGAAGTGGATGATGTTGTAGTGAACAAGACTGTTAAGGTGCAAACTCTGTCTTGCTTGGAGGGTTGGGGTTCTTTTATGCTATGTTATTCCTTGTGCTCACATATTTCTCTTGTGATCTAATGCTTTTTTCCGTGCTGTTTATACGAGGCACTGAAGGAATCTTGGACGAAGAGGCCTGGTGTTAAGAAGACAGTCAGCAAGAAGAAGAAGAGCTCAGAAACATCTGCTGCAATGCCTCCAGGAAGGGTGATGGCCCCAGCTCCAGGACAAAAAAAGAGGATCCTGGAACCTGATGAACCTGCCCTTGATAGAGTCACAAGGCAGAAAGCAAAGATGGCGACTGTGACGGACCATCAGGAAAGTCTGCTATGCATGGACTCTGAGACCTCGGTGCAAATGGGTGATGAGTTGTCGCCCATGGATGAAGGAACCACTCTCAGCATGGATGGAAGTGGCACTGTCTGCTTAGATTAAGTAGCAACCATCTGCATTGATGAAGCAGGCACTGTCCACACAGACCTCAGCCCTGTTGCACCTTCTATTGACAGGAATGTTGTCATCCATGAAGAAGAACAACACCTTGTGCTTCAATCAGGCAAGTTGACCTTTGCAATGCTATCTTTTACTAGTTTTACTAGTGCATTTTCCAAATGGAATGATCATGTATGCTTTTGTCGATTCCTGCATTTGTCGATTTCTATTCTAATTTATGAGTTCAATTTCATTTTCAGATGCAATGACTACCAAGACTAGACTTAGAAAGGGCAAAGGGCTAGAGAGGATCACCAAGTCGCTTGGCTAGCAAGGTGCCTATCCAAATTGCCGAAGGGATGAAGCGTCCAGAGAAGCCTCTGCAGAGCAAAGCTTGCTTCTGAGTGTGGACTCGTTGCAGAAGCCATCTTCCGTTCTTCCTCACTTCAAGCTATACAAAAAATGCTAGTCTATTGGAGAACTACATTGGGAAAGTTGTTGTAAGCTACTTGTTTCA
The DNA here is from genome assembly GCF_003073215.2 of Triticum urartu. Classification (NCBI taxonomy): domain Eukaryota; kingdom Viridiplantae; phylum Streptophyta; class Magnoliopsida; order Poales; family Poaceae; genus Triticum; species Triticum urartu. The sequence continues at coordinate 555,340,853 of NC_053025.1, read as the reverse complement.
TAGTTAATGTGCTATCTATTTTCTGTTACACCTATGCATGATCACTAATATTGTTCCTACCTTGTTTGCTGTATTGGTAGGCAAATTTTGAGATGAACACGGACTCGGAGACCATCAAGACCGCGTGCAAAGATATTCTGTAGAAAAATTCAAGAACAGACGCCATCAGATCAAGAAGAAGTATTTTGATACCGTAGCCGCAAATAAAGTCAGCATTAAGTCTCCGGTGCCTGATCTGACGATGGTGAATGGCAAGCTCTGGTGGAGATGTGGTCTACCCCAAGACACAAGGTTTGTCTCTGCTTTGTTTGATGCTTTATGTTCTGCACATGATATGCTAGTGCTAGATCATGCTGACAGTATGCTTTTTTGTAGGAAACCTGTGTGTCGAACAAGATGAATCGAGAAAAAGTCGTGTACAATCAGAGAACTGGTTCCAGGCACTACACAGCACACATTTTTGCCACTGTGAGAACTTTCTCTAGAGACCTTACCGTTTGATCCTCATTGAATAACATTTCTGATTCTTGCTGAATAACATTTTGATTTTTGTTGAAAAACATTTCAGAAAGAAGAGCGTAAGGGTGAGGAGCTGTCTGCGATTGACTTGTTTAAGGCCACCCACAACAGCAAGAAGCACGGGTTTTCGGAGCCAGTCAAGACTGCTATAGTAAGTCACTCCATGCTTTGCCCTGTTTGATTCACAGCCAGCTTTGATGCTTTGATGATTTGATGTTGTTTGATTCGGAGCCAGTCAAGAACACACGCTATGTTCCATGCTTTGATGTTGTTTGATAGTTCAACAAAGATATCAGAACTTGCAGAACTTGTTGTATCTATTTGTTGCATTTTTTATGATATGATGAAATTTGCTCTGAATGTTAGTTTGATGATCGGCTCACTCGGGAAACCATCATATTGTTCCAATTGCATGTCTCTAGGTCACTAGTCATCATCTTCTTGTATAGATTTTGTGTGCTGGTTTGGTTACTTCAAATAATCCATTGGTGTGCTGGTTTGGTTTCTCTTGCTTGGTTTGGTTTGCAAACTGTGAAATAGATCTCCCACTAATGCCTATCATTTTCCTCCATATGCTAGCTTGAGATGGAAAAAATGAAGGACGCGCTGGTACCAGAAGGTGAAGAGCCAAAGTCTGCTGTTGAAATTGTCGAAGAAGTGCTCAAGACCGAAGTCAAGCAAAGCACATTCCTCAGGAATGTTGGGCTCCGGTCATCTAGGAACTCCGGCAAAGCAACTGCTGAAGTGGCTGGTCATGTTCATGACCTTGAGCAGAAGCTGGAGAGGTCTGAGCTTCAAGCAGAAGTGATGCAAGATGAATTGGCGGCAATCAAGATGAAGGCAGAAGAATCTGAAGCTGCACGCGACAAGGAACTTGAACTGCTACGCAAGAAGTCTCAAGAACAGGAAGAGAAGTTATCCCACTTGATGGCTCTCTTTGGAGCTAAGGCAGTTTGATGGCTGTGCAGTTTGAGCAGGTAGTTGCATTGCTGCCTAGTTTGATGGCTGTGAACCTCTTGTGCAGTTTGTCTTTGAGCATTTTGTTGCATTGCTGCCTGTGAAGTTATGTGAACCTGTGAAGTTATGTGATCTTATGAACCTGTGAAGTTATGTGAACCTGTGAAGTTATGATCTTGTGAACCTGTGTTTATTTTCTATGAAGTTATGTGGATCACTTGTGCACCTTGGCCTTGCTGTTTGAACCTGGGCTTGTGGATCACTTGTGCACCTGGGCCTTTCTGTTTATAGTTATGCAAAATAAGAACCTGGGCTCTAAAAAGGCCGAGGCCCAAACAAGAATTAGACTAAAAAGGCTTGGGCCTAAAAAAAGAAATGACTGTAAGAAAAAAATTATGAGAGGCTGCATAACAGGAAATAAAAGGGCCAAGGCCCAAATTCGAACTAGACAAAAAAGGCTGTGGCCCAAAACAATAGTGGACTATAAAAAAATCATCAGAGAAAGGCTCCATTCCCAGAAAATAAAAGGCCAAATTATTGGGCCAGGCCCATGCAGATAAGCAAAATAAAGATAAAAAACTTAAATGGGATGAATTATTGGGCTTGGCCCATGTAGACGGCTGAAATGGACCGGGCTGATTCTATTTTACGACCTTTTCATTTGGTCGTAATTCTGCCACGTCAGCTTGCCACGGTGGATCTGATGTGGTGTGGTCGGATTGCTAGTGACCAAAATAATTGGTCGTTAAATCTACGACCTTTTTTTGGTCATAAACATCTATGACCATTCCAGAAGAAAGGTCGCTAATGTCAGTTTACGACGGCCAGCTTTTGACCTTATGTTTTTGGTCACAAAAAGGTCACAAATGGAAAAGTGTGACCATTCAGTGACCAATAGTTGTGGTCACAAGTTGACATATTTCTTGTAGTGGAGATAATAAGATAAATATTTTTGGTATTTTTATTATATAGATTGGAAAATAAAGATTACAAAATAAACGGTAATAGAAATAGCAAGTTTATATGAAAATAATATGATGGAAGATAGACCCGGGGGCCATAGGTTTCACTAGTGGCTTTTCTCAAGATAGCATAAGTATTAGGGTGGGTAAACAAATTATTGTCGAGCAATTGATAGAAAATTGCATAATTATGAGGATATCTAGGCATGATCATGTATATAGGCATCACGTCCACGACAAGTAGACTGAAACGATTCTGCATCTACTACTATTACTCCACGCATCGACCGCTATCCAGCATGCATCTAGAGTATTAAGTTCATAAGAACAGAGTAACACATTAGGCAAGATGACATGATGTAGAGGGATAAACTCAAGAAATATGATATAAAACCCATCTTTTTATCCTCGATGGCAACAATACAATACGTGCCTTGCTGCCCCTGCTGTCACTGGGAAAGGACACCGCAAGATTGAACCCAAAGCTAAGCACTTCTCCCATTGCAAGAAAGATCAATCTAGTAGGCCAAACCAAACTGATAATTCAAAGAGACTTGCAAAGATAACAAATCATACATAAAAGATTTCAGAGAAGAATCAAATATTGTTCATAGATTATCTTGATCATAAACCCACAATTCATCATATCTCGACAAACAGACTGCAAAAAGAATTACATAGAATAGATCTTTAAGAAGATCAAGGAGAACTTTGTATTGAGATCCAAAGAGAGATAAGAAGCCATCTAGCTAATAACTATGGACCCGAAGGTCAGTGGTAAACTACTCACAAATCATCAGAGAGGCTATGGTGTTGATGTAGAAGCCTCCGTGATTGATTTCCCCTCCGGCGGAGCTCCGGAAAAGGCCCCAAGATGGCATCTCTTGGGTACAGAAGGTTGCGGCGGTGGAAATAGGGTTTCGTGGTGCTCCTGGATGTTTTGGGGGTATATGGATATATATAGGAGGAAGAAGTAGGTTGGTGGAGCTGCGAAGGGCCCACGAGGGTGGGGTCGCGCCTACCTGCCTCATGGCCTCCTCGCTCGTTTCTTGACGTCTACTCCAAGTCCCCTGGATCACGTTTGTTCCAAAAATAACTCTCCCGAAGGTTTCATTCCGTTTGGATTCAGTTTGATATTCCATTTCTGTGAAACACTGAAATAGGAAAAAAAATTTAGCAATTTGCACTAGGCCATGGGTTAGTAGGTTAGTCCCAAAAATAACATATAAGTGTATAATAAAGCCCATTATAAACATCCAAAAAAGATAATATAATAGCATTGAACAATCCGAAATTATAGATACGTTGGAGACGTATCAATTCTTTTTGCTATTAGAGTTTCATTAAAGTTTTCTAGTTCATTCTTTTTTCTAGTGGAGTTTCATTAAAGTTTTCTAGTTCATTCTTTTAGTTCATTATTTTTGCTATTAGAGTTTCATAAAAGTTTTCCAGATCATTCTTTTTGCTATTAGAGCTCGTGGTTCTCCGGCAGGGCTTCGCCAAGCGCTACGGAGGAGAAGGATGTGTAGGAGAAGGGAGGGGCTGCGCCAGGCAAGGGGGTGCGGCTGCCATCTCTCTCCCTCACTATATATAGGGGTAAGGGGGAGGAGGAGCCCTAGGGTTTCCCTATGGTAGGGGCGGCGGTCATAGGGGAAACCCTAGATGGGTTTGGGTTCCCCCACCCCTAGGAAACTTGCCCCCCAAGCTGGGAGGGGTGGCTGACCTAGGGGAGGCGCCCCCACCTCTCCAGGTTACGTGAGATGGGGTGGGAGGGGCGCTCAGCCCCTTAGTGGGACAACGCTTGACGGGGCCTCTGAAACCCCTTTCGGACACGCTGGTCATCATCCGGTACCCCCGGAACAATTCCGGACTCCAATACCCTTCGTCCAATATATCGATCTTCACCTCCGGATCATTCCGGAACTCCTCGTCACGTATGGGATCTCATCCGGGACTCCGAACAACCTTCGGTAACCACATACTATTTCCCATAACAACTCTAGCATCACCGAACCTTAAGTGTGTAGACCCTATGTAACACCCTCAATGCAGCTATATCTCCCATGTGTCGGGGCACGACTTAGAGGCATAGCCGCATGGTAGGTTTGTCGCAAGAGGGGTAATCTTCACACATCCCATGTACTGAATAAGAAAGGGATAAAGAGTTGGCTTACAATCGCCACTTCACACAATACATAAATAATCCATACATCAACCAAGGTACAATCAAAGGTCCGACTACGAAACCAAAATAAAGGAAGACAACCCCAAATGCTAGATCCCCGATCGTCCCAACTGGACTCCTCTACTGATCATCCGGAAAAGAAACATAGTAACGTCCCAACTCCTCGTCGAACTCCCACTAGAGTTCGGTATCGTCACATGCACTGGTGTCCTCGGCACCTGCAACTGTTTGGAAGTATCCGTGAGTCACGAGGACTCAGCAATCTCACACCCGCGCGATCAAGACTATTTAAGCTTAAGGGTAGGAAAGGGTAGTGAGGTGGAGCTGCAGCAAGCACTAGCATATATGGTGGCTGACATACGCAAAATAGAGCGAGACGAGAAGCAACACATGGTCGAGAAGCTAGGGGTGATCAAGAAGTGATCCTGAAACTACTTACGTTCAAGCATAACACAAGACCGTGTTCTCTTCTCGGACTCCGCCGAAAAGAGACCGTTATGGCTACACACGTAGTTGATTCATTTTAATTAAGTTAAGTGTCAAGTTTTCTACAACCGGATATTAACAAATTCCCATCCTCCACCTAACCGCGGGCACGGCTCTCGAAAGTTTATACCCTGCAGGGGTGTCCCAACTTAGCTCATCACAAGCTCTCACGGTCAACGAAGGATATTCGTTCCTCGGGGAAGACCCGATCAGTCTCGGAATCCCGGTTACAAGACATTTCGTCAATGGTAAAACAAGACCAGCAAGACCACCCGGATGTGCGGACAAATCCCGATAGGAGCTGCACATATCTCGTTCTCAGGGCACACCGGATCAACACTACGTACAACTAAAACCAACCCTCAAGTTTCCCCGAGGTGGCGCTGCAAGTGGCTCTGTTTTGGACCAACACTCAAAGGAGCACTGGCCCGGGGGTTTAAAATAAAGATGGCCCGTGAGTCCGCGGAACCCAAGGGAAAAGGCTTAGGTGGAAAATGGTAAAACCAAGGTTGGGCCTTGCTGGAGGAGTTTTATTCAAGGCAAACTGTCAAGGGGTTCCCATAACACCCAACCGCGTGAGGAACGCAAAATCAAGGAACATAACACCGATATGATGGAAACTAGGGCGGCAAGAGTGGAACAAAACACTAGGCATAAGGCCGAGCCATCCACCCTTTACCAAGTATGTAGATGCATTAAAGTAAATAAGATATAATAATGATATCCCAACATATCCATGTTCCAACATGGAACAAACTTCAACTTCACCTACAACTAGCAACGCTATAAGAGGGGCTGAGCAAAAGCGGTAACATGGCCAAACAACGGTTTCCTAGGAAGGTGGTGTCGGTGTCAAAACCGGCGGATCTCGGGTAGGGGGTCCCGAACTGTGCGTCTAGGCCGGATGGTAACAGGAGGCAGGGGACACGATATTTTACCTAGGTTCGGGCCCTCTTGATGGAGGTAAAACCCTACGTCCTGCTTGATTGATATTGATGATATGGGTAGTACAAGAGTAGGTCTACCACGAGATCATAGAGGCTAAACCCTAGAAGCTAGCCTATGGTATGATTGTATGTTATGGTTGTTGTCCTACGGGCTAAAACCCTTCGGTTTATATAGACACCGCACAGGGTTAGGGTTACACAAGGTCGGTTACAAAGGAGGATATATCCTTATCTGCATTGCCTAGCTTGCCTTCCACGCCAAGTAGAGTCCCATCCGGACACGAGACGAAGTCTTCAATCTTGTATCTTCATAGTCTAACAGTCCGATCAATGGAGATAGTCCAGCTGTCCGGAGACCCACTAATCCAGGACTCCCTCAGTAGCCCCTGAACCAGGCTTCAACGACGATGAGTCCGGCGCGCAGTATTGTCTTCGGCGTTGCAAGGCGGGTTCCTTCTCCGAATACATCACAGAAGAATTTGAATACGAGGATAGTGTCTGACCCTGCAAAATAAGTTCCACATTCCACCGTAGAGAGAATAATATTTTCACAGATCTAATTTGCTGGCTTGTTTTGGCAGCATGACGTTACGTCATGGCCCGGTGATTATTCGAACCGTTTCTTTTAACCAGCGCCGCACATAACGCGAGGCAGTTTTTTGACACGTCTTGTCAAAGCAGAGATCGTGTCCCCTTATTACGAGATTCTCATCAATACGGGCATGGGTAACCCAACCGCGCCATCAATTGCGGTGCTTGGGGGATAAGCGAGTTTTACCAGGAAGTGGGGACGCTTAGTTTCGTCCGCCCATATAAAGGGACAAGGATTCACCTTTCTATCCACGCCTTCTTCCTCCCTTACGCATCCGTTTTCGCACACTCGAGCTCTAGCGCCCAAGTCCGCACTTCCCACCCCGACCTTCTCCAATCATGTCCGGAGCGGGAGGCAGGTGGATGGTCTCCTTCGTCACGGAGGGAGACATCAAGAAACTGAGGAGAGCCGGATACCTGCCCGACGACATCGCGCACCGGCTCCCAAGTCAGGGGCAGCTCATCCCCACCCCCAGGCCCCATTAGAGGGTAGTATTCCTCACCCATTTCCTCCGCGGACTGGGATTCCCTCTCCATCCCTTCGTCGGGGGGCTCATGTTTTATTACGGCCTAGATTTCCACGATCTGGCCCTGAAATTCATCCTCAACATCTTGGCGTTTATCGTCGTGTGCGAGGCCTTCCTCCGCATCAAGCCCCACTTCGGCTTATGGCTGAAGACCTTTAATGTCAAGCCGAAGGTGGTGGGCGGCCGCCAGGCGGAGTGCGGAGGCGCCATGGTGGGCAAGATGCCCAATGTAACATGGCTCGAGGGCTCCTTTGTGGAAACCATAAAGGGGTGGCAATCGGGGTGGTTCTATATCACCGAGCCGCGCAACCTTGCATGGGCAGCGGCCCCCGAGTTCCGATCTGGCATCCCCACATGGCTCACCTCCTGGAAAGATAAGGGCCTATCCTAGGGTAGTTCGAAAGAGCTGACCGGACTCCAAACATGTATTCAAAACATGGTGGACAAGAAGCTCAAGCTTGTCAACATAGTCCAAGTTATGCTCATCCGCCGGATACTCCTATGCCAACAACAGGAGTTCAACTTGTGGGAGTTCAATCCGGCGCAGCACCGAACTCTAAACAGGCTCTTCGACACGACTCATGAAGATGCCTGGAGGGTGCTGTTCAAAAGTGCCGAGGTCCCCCCCTATTACTGAGGATCGCGGATTCAGCGCGAAGCACCAAGCCAGTGCGGTAAGCTGCTTTACCTTTCACAGGATACTTATTTTTTATATAGATTGACTCTCTGCGGGATCTAAACTCCCATACCTTTGACAGGACTGGCAGAAGATGGTCGGACAAATCGACTATCCAGCTCCTTTGCCTGAAGGCCCCGCAGACGCTCTTCTGACGAAGATGTTGACTCCATCCCCTTATACGGTGCCGGAGAAGACCAAGAAGGCCAAGGGAACCCGAAAGAGTTCCCGACGCCAGGCATCGTCGGACTCACCGTCCGATGACTCTGCGGCGCACTCTTCCCCCGAAGACGAGGAAGAAGAAGAAGATGCTCCCCCACCAATTGGGGGAGACAAGAAAAGGAAGGCCACCCTAACTGGGGAGGCTGGAGGTTCCAAGAAGGGAAGGACGCTCCTTCCGGCGAGGACAAGTGGTTACCCAGGGTCAAGCCCCCGGGGAGATCGTAAGTATTCGGATACCAGAGTAACTCATAGGATTCCTTTGTCGCACTGCTTTCCCTAACGCCGAACGCCATTATGCAGGCCGCCATGAGCCAGTATCGATGTATCATCGGACGGCTCCTTGGGCTTGTCGGACATGGATAGCGATCCAGTCCCGACCACCACCTCCCCTCATCCTGCCGACGACGCCGAGGTGTTGTCTCAAGAGGCACCGGATCGACGGGAGACAGTCCCGGAGGCGCCTCAAGGCGACCTTCCGGACTCCGGGAGTCGAGGGGACGGGGCCCCTGAGAGCTCCGAGTTCAGCCCTCAGCCGAACACTGCGCCAGAACCTCCAGCGGTTCCAGGCTCGGGCAGGCGGCCTCCTTCTAAGAGGGGCAAGACGCCTGTGCCGGTGACCACTGTCCATCTAGAGGCGCCGGACAACGGGATTTCAACTTGAGGGAGTTCGACCCGGCCCAGCACCAGGACTCTGACACGACGCACAAGGACGTCTAGAGGGTGCTTTTCAAGGGCGCTGAGGTCCCTCCCTCTCTCACCGAGGACCGCGGGCTAAGTGCGAAGCACCCAGCGCATTCGGTGAGTTCTATTCATCTGCTAGGATATTTATTTCCCCTAGCTTAACCATGTGCAGGGTCTGAGCTCCATGCCTTTGACAGGACTGGGTGGAGACGTCGGGGCAGATTAACTATTCGCCCCCTCTGCCCGAAGACACTACGGACGCTCCACTGATGGAGATGCTAACTTCGGCTCCTTACATGGTGCCGGAGAAGACCAAGAAGGCCAAGGGAACCCGAAAGAGTGCCCGACGCCAGGTGTCAGCGGACTCATCGTCCGATAACTCCGCAACGCACTCCTCCCCAAAGACGAGGAGGAAGATGAAGATGCTCCCCCTCCAGTCGGGGGAGATAAGAAAAGGAAGGCCGCCCCAACTGGGGGGCCGAAGGGTCCAAGAAGGGAAGGACTCTCCTTCCGGACTACTCCACCACCATCGCCGAAGGCGAAGACGAGTGGCAGCTCAGGGCCAAGCCCCTGGCGAAGTCGTAAGTATTCGGATGCCAGAGTAACTCATAGCATACCTTTGTCCCACTGCTTCTCCTAACGTCGAATTATGATTATGCAGACCGCCACGAGCCTGTATCGACGTATCTTCGTGGGACGGCTCCCTGGGCTCGTCGGATATGGATAGCGATCCACTTCCGACCGCCACCTCCCCTTGCCCTACGGACAACGCCGAGGTATTGTCTCAAGAGGCACCGGGTCGAGGGGAGACAGTCCCGGAGGCGCCTCAAGGCGACCTTCCGGATTCTGGGAGTAGAGGGAGCAAGGCTCCCGAGGGCTCCGAGTTCGGACCTCAGCCGAATAACACGCCGGAACCTCCAGAGGTTCCGGACTTAGGCAGGCGGCCTCCTTCCAAAAGGGGCAAGACGCCTGTGCCGGTGACCTCTGTCCATCCAGAGGCACCGGACAGTCTGCTGGGAGCGCTTCGCAGCGCTTCCATCAACGAAGAGCACTGCACTATTATGAGTGTGGTGATCTAGAAGGTTTAGTCCGCCAAGAGCAGATTGCTGAAGCCTGTGCCAGCCTTCTAACAGGCTTCGAGGTAAGTGTTTTAAAATGTAGTCGAAATATTACCGCATAGACAGTAGCCCCAGATGCTTTGTTCGGTGTTCACAAAGAAAAGCCGAACAGAGGATCAAATAATATCGCAGGAGTCTAATATAAGTATGTCAATATGCATATGCAGGCTTCGCTGCTGGCGTCCGCCGCACTAACTGCGGAGGTCGCCGTACTGAAGCAGGACCTCGAGGGGTCCAGGAAAGAGCTCGGCCTTGCCAAGAGGCAGCTCGAGGAGAACAAGGGTAAGGAATACCCTGTCTTATGTATATATATAAAAGAGGACGCGATTTGCAAAATGACAGGATGATCATATGTTTGCTAGGGGCCACGACCAAGGTGGCGACCCTGAAGCAAGCGCTAACCAAGGCCGAAGATACAGCAGCCAAGGAGTGCACCGAGCGAGAGAAGCACGAGGCTTGGGTGGGCGAGGTGCAGCAAGAGCTCCAGGCTCCTGTGGCGAAGCACGAGGCGTTGGAGCTTGACTCCAAGACACGGGAGTCTGAGCTTGCCGCGGCCCTCGAGAGTGTAAAAAGTGCCAAGGCCAAAGCCCAAAAGGCCCTCCAAGAGATCGACGCGATGAAGAAGATAGCAGCGAGTAAGGCTTTCTATATGCCAATCAAGCATGTAAAAGTAAATTACGATTACTTACCCGGATCCGGAGCTCTTCATGAGCATTCGCAGATTTGCCCTGCAGTGTGTTCGATGCCACACAATTTTAGCAGGCCGAGGACAGAAGCTCGACGGAGAAGCTGTTCTGGTCTCAGTATGCTGAGGCCGAACATCCGGTGCCAATGAGCGACCAGCTGAAGCAGATGGTCGAGCTACATAAGGCGGCCGATCAGGCCATGAAGAGCTTTATAGCCCGGCTGTGGCCTAGCGATGCCCTTCCGGACAGCTTCTTCGGCCTGGTTAGGCGGCTTGTGGATGCCTGCCCGCGGCTGGAGGTCGTCAAATGATCTGTCTGCATTGAAGGTGCACGCCGGGCTTTCGCCCGTGTGAAATTGCAGTGGGTCAAGCTAGACGCCGTGAAGCTGATCAAGGAGGGGCCGCCAGAGGGCAAGGAGCACCGCCACCCCGAGATGTACTACGAGGGTGTTCTGCCGGGTGCCCGTCTCATCGCGGACGAGTGTTCAAAAGATGTAATATTTGAATGAGACTTGCTCGTTTTATCCTGTATGTATGAAAACTTGTTTCATATGCGCTATGCAATGTTTGTTGGAATTTAAAATATTACTTTCTGTTTGGCTGTTTATCCAATCTGAGAGATGGCTAGTCCTCGGCTTCTGCCCCCATGCCACGAGTGCTGGGGTGTTCAGGATAAACCTGAGCACTCTTGTTCCCATGTTTGGGTCATTCGAGGGAGGTGCTCAGCACAGCGAACAAGGCAACCAGACTAATGATGCTTTATCACTCTCACTTAGCCATAGAATTCTATAATTTTAAATTTCGGCGAAGCCCCTGGTATTCGGAAGGCCGAATTCAGGGCGCGATACACGCCTTTAAGCCGGACAGGGCCGGCCCCTCGCTCTAAGCGGCATAAGTCTTTAGGGACTTGAAAACCTCGCCGAACAGCGACCAGTCTCTCGCCTTATCATGACAGTCAGTTTTAGCTTTCTCTACTGAGGTGTTGAACCCAGCAGAACCGGGGAACAATCACAGTAGTTCTCCTAGTGCTACCTTAGCCGATAGAGCGGAACATAAGGTACCAAAACATAGGAGCCGGGCAAACCCAACATTTGACCAAAGACACGATTCGGAGCTGAGGCATATGATGCTATAAGTTCGGGGTGCCACACTTGTGAAAGTGTTCGGACTTTTCACACCGCATTGTGGGGTACGTAAGCCCCTGGTGTATTGGCCGTACCATAGTGTACGGTTGCAAGGCGTCATTAATGAACACATAGATATATATATATATATATATATATATATATATATATATATAACAAGAATGCAATAATAGTCGTAATGTCATGCATTGTTTATTTAAAAATTGTGTTAAAGAAGAGTGATACAGATAGTGCGATAAGGAAAGAGTAGGACTATGTCCCTTCCAAGGGCAAGCTGAGGAATGATGTTAAATTGAATATTTCACTCGTTACTGTAATCAACCTGGGAATTCGTGGTATAACGTAGCTGTCTACCTCCTTGGTTGCTGCATCATGTGTTCGGCAATAGTGCTGCTGGACAGTGTTTCCAGAGATTAAGGTCCTCAAAGAAAAAGAAAAATAACCGAACGGGAAGCCCCTAGTGCGGTTTAGGCCGCGTCTTGGGGCGTGCCGCAGTTGTGCCCCCTCCCCACCTGTGCCCATGATATTTTTAATGCGTAATTATGTACGCGCGGCACGAGTTTTGCTGCTGGGCTGGGATTGGGGTGGCCGCCGTATTGCTACATGAGCTCAGATCGTGCCAGGCGGTCTACTTGCCGACTGCCCCGAGCGCGCTTGAAGGTGTGAAGCGCCGAACTGGTTGATTGCCTTGAGAGGCTGCTTTGTGTTTCTGTCGTGAGGGCTGCGGTGTGCTCCTCTCTTCGGAGAGAGCGCTCTGTGTTTCCATTGACTGTAATAACTCCGCGAGGTCCTGGCATCTTGAACTTGAGGTATGGTTAATGCGGTACCGCATTGAATCTAGCAAATGCGGTTCGCCCGAGCAGCGCGTGATAACCACTACGGAACGGGACTATATCAAAGATTAACTCTTCGCTTCGGAAGTTATCCGGGGATCCGAAGACCACTTCCAGTGTAATTGAGCATGTGCAATGGGCCTCCACACCTGGAATGACACCCGTATAGGTCGTTTTTGTGGGTTTGATCCTTGAGGGGTCTATACCCATTTTGTGCACTGTGTCCTGATAAAGCAGGTTCAGGCTGCTGCCGCCGTCCATAAGGACTCGAGTGAGGAGAGATCCGTCGATGATTGGGTCTACGACTAGTGCGGCGAATCCGCCATGACGGATACTAGTGGGGTGGTCCCTGCGATCGAAGGTGATCGGACAGGAGGACCAAGGGTTGAACTTTGGGGCGACTGGCTCCAACGCATATACGTCCCTGAGTGCACGCTTCCGCTCCCTCTTGGGGATGTGGGTTGCGTATATCATGTTCACGGTCCGCACTTGCGGGGGAAACCTCTTTTTTCCTCCAGTGTGCGGCTGCCGGGGCTCCTCCTCGTCATCGCTATGCGGCCCCTTGTCCTTGTTTTCGGCAATTAACTGGCCGGCCTGCTTGAACGCCCAACAATCCCTGTTGGTGTGATTGGATGGCTTGTCTGGGGTGCCATGTATTTGACACGAGCGATCGAGTATACGTTCCAAGCTGGACGGACCCGGCGTACTTTGTTTGAATGGCTTTTTCCGCTGACTGGGTTTAGAGCCTTTGAATCCGGCATTGACTGCCGTATCCTCAGTATTTTCGATGTTAATGCGGCGCTTATGCTTGTTGCGATGTGACCTTCTATTGCCGTCCTTGGTATCTGAGGTACCATGGTTCTTTGATATGTTATTACTGCGAGCTAGCCAGCTGTCTTCTCCCGCACAAAAGCGGGTCATGAGCGTCGTGAGAGCTGCCATAGATTTCGGCTTTTCCTGACCAAGGTGCCGGGTTAGCCAATCGTCTCGGATGTTGTGCTTGAAAGCCGCTAAGGCCTCCGCATCCAGACAGTCGACGCTTTGATTTTTCTTTGTAAGGAACCGAGTCCAGAATTGCATGGACGACTCTTCTGGCTGCTGAATTATGTGGCTCAAATCATAGGTGTCGGTGTCAAAACCGGCGGATCTTGGGTAGGGGGTCCCGAACTGTGCGTCTAGGCCGGATGGTAACAGGAGACAAGGGACACGAAGTTTTACCCAGGTTCGGGCCCTCTCAATGGAGGTAAAACCCTACGTCCTGCTTGATTAATATTGATGATATGGGTAGTACAAGAGTTGATCTACCACGAGATCAGAGAGGCTAAACCCTAGAAGCTAGCCTATGGTATGATTGTTGATGTGTATGTTGTCCTATGGACTAAAACCCTCCGGTTTATATAGACACCGGATAGGGTTAGGGTTACATAGAGTCGGTTACAATGGTAGGAGATCTGATCATCCGTATCGCCAAGCTTTCCTTCCACGCCAAGGAAAATCCCTTCCGGACACGGGACAGAGTCTCCAATCTTGTATTTTCATAATCCAGGAGCCCGGCTGAAGGTATAGTTCGGCTATCTGAACACCCCCTAATCCAGGACTCCCTCAGTAGCCCCTGAACCAGGCTTCAATGACGATGAGTCCGACGCGCAAATTTTCTTCGGCATTGTAAGCCGGGTTCCTCCTCCAAATACTTCATAGAAGATCTTAAACACAAAGATAGTGTCCGGCTTTGCAAAATAAGTTTCCACATATTGCCATAGAGAGAATAATAATATTAACACAAATCTAATCTGCTGACGTATTTCGTGGTGCGACACGCCACGGCCAAGCCATTATCCAAATCGTTTCATTATCCCACCTCAGCGCATTATGCGAGGCGGTTTCCTTGGCACGTCTTGTCAAAGCAGAGATCGTGTCCCCTCATTTCGGGATTCTCATCAATACGGGCATGGGTAACCCAACCGCGCCTTTGATTACGGCGCTTGGAGAGAAGCAAGTTTTACCAGGCTGGTGGGGACACATAATCGCGTCCACCCATATAAGGGGAAAAGGATCCACCTTTTCACCCATGCCTTCTTCCTCCTCTGCCTATCCATTCTTGCGCACTCCAGCTCCAGCGCCTAAGTCCGCACTACCACCTCAACCCTCTCCAGTCATGTCCGGAGCGGGAGGCAAGTGGATGGTCTCCTCCGTCACGGAGGGACACATCAAAAAGCTGAGGAAGGCCGAATATCTGGCCAGCGACATCGCGCACCGGCTCCCTGAAAAGGGGCAGCTCATCCCCACTCCTAGGCCCCACGAGAGGGTGGTATTTCTCCCCCATTTCCTCCGCGGACTGGGCTTCCCTCTGCATCCATTTGTCCGGGGGCTGATGTTCTACTACGGCCTGGATTGCCATGATCTAGCCCCGAACTTCGTCCTCAACATCTCGGCATTTATCGTCGTGTGTGAGGCCTTCCTCCGCATCCGCCCCCATTTTGGCTTATGGCTAAAGACCTTCAATGTCAAGCCGAAGGTGGTGCGCGACAGCCAGGCGGAGTGCGGCGGCGCCATGGTTGGCAAGATGGCCAACGTTCTGTGGCTCGAGGGCTCCTTTGTGGAGACCCTAAAGGGGTGGCAATCAGGGTGGTTTTACATCACCAAGCCGCGCGACGCTGAATGGGTCACACCCCCTGAGTTTCGATCCGGCCCCCCCACGCGGCTCACCTCCTGGAAGGAGACATGCCTGTCTTGGGGTAAAAAAGGAGAGCTGACCGGACTCCAAACATGCATCCAAACCGTGGTGGACAAGAAGCTCAAGCTTGTCAACGTAGTCCAGGTTATGCTCGTCCACCTGATCCTCCCGTGCCAACGATGGGCCTTCAACCTTTGGAAATTCGACCCGGCGCAGCATCAAACTCTTAACAGGCTCTTCGACACGACGTACGAAGATGCCTGGAGGGTGCTTTTCAAGGGCGCCGAGGCTCCCGTATCCACTACCGAGGATCGCGGATTCAGTACTCAGCATCACGCTCATGTAGTAAGCTGTTTTTGTCCTTTTGCAGGGTATCAGTTTTTCATAGTTTGACTCTATGCGGGATCTGAGTTCCCTTACCCTGGATAGGATTGGGTGGTGATGTCCGGACACATCAACTGTCCGGCTCCTCTACCCGAAGGCCCAGTGGACGCTCGCTTGGCGAAGCTGCTGGTTCGGTGCCCTATGTGGTGCCGGAGAAGAAGGCCACAAAAAGGGCCACGGGGACTCGAAAGAGTGCCCGACGCCAGGAGGTGTCGGATTCGTCATCCGACGGTCCCAAAGCGCCTTCCTCTCGTGAAGACGAGGAGGAAGAAGAAGAGACCTCTCCCCTTCGAGCGGGGGGAGAGAACAAAAGGAAGGCCGCCCTCTCTGAGGAGGCCGGAGGGTCCAAGGAGGGGAAAACCCTTCCTCCGGACTGCTCCACCGACGCCGACGACGACGAAGAGGAGTGGCAGCCCAGGGCCAAGCCCCTGGCGAAATCATAAGTATCCGGATACCGGAGTGACTCATAGTATTTGTTTATTGCATAGCTTTCCCTTATGTCGAACGTCTTTATGAAGCCCACCCAAAGACCGACTCGACGCGTCGTCGAGCGGCTCACTGGGCTCGTCGGAGGTGAACTCGCTCCCGACGGCTTCCTTCCCATGCCCTACGGGCGACACCGAAGTGTTGTCCCAACAGGTTCCAACCAGGGAGGAGGTGGTCCTGGAGGCGCCGCAAGGCGACCTCCCGGACTCCAGGAGTAAAGGGGAGGAACCCCCCCAGGGCTCCAAGTCCGGCTTAAGGCCGGACACAGCTCCGGAATCTTCAAGGGTTCTAATGTCCAGCGGGCGATCTCCTTCCAAGAGGAGAAAGCCTTCCGTGCCGGTGTCCTCCGTCCAACCGGAGGCGCCGGACAATATGTTGGAGGCGCTCCAAGGTGCCTCCATCGACGAGGGGCACCGCACTATTATGAGTGCGGTGATCCAGAAGGTTCAGTCCGCCAAAAGCAGACTAACTGAAGCTTGTACAAGCCTTTTAACAGGCTTTGAGGTAAGTAAAGAATGTTCAAATAATGTTACCGCATAGACAGTAGCCCCTGATGCTCTGTTGGGCGTTCGGGAAGAAAAGCCGAATACAGGATCAAAGAATTCGCAGGAGTCTAACAAAAGGAGTCAATATGCGTATGCAGGCTTCTTTGCTAGCGTCCGCTGCACTGACTGCAGAAGTGGATGTGCTGAAGCAGAGTCTCGAGAAGTCTGAGCAAGAGCTCGGGCATGCCAAGAAGCAGCTCGAGGAGAAGGAAGGTAAGAAATACCCTGTTTGAATATGTATATAAAAAAGGTGCAATTGCAAAAAAATGACAGGATTGACATGGCTACTGCAGGGGCCATGTCTGAGGTGGTGACCCTTAAGCAAGCGCTGCTCGAGGCCGAGAAGAGTGCGGCCGTGGAGCGCACCGAGCGGGAGAGGTATGAGGATGAGGTTGGCAAGGTGCGGCAAGAGCTCCAGGTTCTCATGAAGAAACATGAGAGCTTGGAGCTTGACTCGAAGACGCGAGCGTCCGAGCTCGCGGCAGCTATAGAAAATGCCAAGTCTGCCAAGGCCGAGTCCCAGAAGACCCTCCAGGAGTTGGATGAGGTGAAGAAGATTGCGGCGGGTAAGGCATTCTTTATGCAAAGCAAACACATAAACATGAGTTACCTGTTACTTACCCGAATCCGGAGCTCTCCAGGGGCATTTGCAGATCTTCCCCGGAGTGTGTCTGATGCCGCCGCATTCTATGGAGCCAAGGAGGGCAGCTCGACGGAGAAGGTGTTCTGGTCTCAGTACGCTGAGGCCGGACACCCCGTGCCCCTGAGCGACCAGCTGAAGCAAGTGGTCGAGCTCCACAAGGTGGCCGAACAGGCCATGAAGGGCCTCCTAGTTCGGTTGTGGCCTGGAGAGGCCCTGCCTGGGAGCTATTTAGGGCTGGTGCGGCGCCTGGTGGAGGCCTGTCCAAGGCTTGAAGACATCAAGCACTCCGTCTGCATTGAAGGTGCCCGTAGGGCCCTTGCCCGTGCTAAGGTGCACTCGGGCAAGCTGGATGCGGAGAAGCTTGTGAAGGATGGGCCACCGCCGGGGAAAGAGCATCGCAAGCCCGAGAATTATTATAAGGATGTTCTAAAGGGTGCCCGCCTTGTTGCGGATGAATGTACCAAGGATGTATTTTTTGAGTAAAACCCGCTCGTGTTATCCTATGCGCTGAAGACTTGTTCATATGCGCTAAGCAATGCTGCTTGAATTTAAAATATTACCTTCTATGTGGCTGTTTATCAATACTAAGAGATGGCGAGTCGTCGGCTTCTGCCCCCTTGCCGCTAGTGCTGGGGTGTTCGAGGATAAACCTGGGCGCTCTTTTTCCCATATTTGGGTCCTTCGAGGGAGGCGCTTAGCCCAACGAACGAGGCAATCGGACTATAATGCGTGAACACTCTCACTTAGCCATAGAATTCTATAATTTTAAATTTCGGCGAAGCCCCTAGTGTTCGGAAGACCGAGTTCGGGGCGCTATCCACGCCTAGGCCGGACAAAAGCCGACTCCTCGCTCTAAGCGGCATAAGTCTTTAGGGCCTCGAAAACCTCTCGAACAGCGACCAGCTCTCGCCTCATCATGACAGTCAGTTTTAGCTTTCTCTACTGAGGTGCTTAGCCCAGCTCAACTGGGGCACAATCGCAGTAGTTCTCATAGTGCTACCTTAGCCGATATAACGGAACGTAAGGTACCAAAACATAGGAGCCGGGCAAACCCAACTATTGACCCAAGACATGATTCGGAGCCGATGCATATAATGCTATAAGTTCGGGGTGCCGCACTTGTGAAAGTGTTTGGACTTCTCACACCATGTTGTGGGGTACTTAAGCCCCTGGCGTATTTTGGCCGTACCAAAGTGTACGGGTGCAACATGTCATGAAGGAACATATATATATATATATAAAGGGTAATGCAAAAAAGACAAAAGCTATGCATTGCTCATTAAAATAGTTGCGATCAAAGAAGAAAGATACAAGTAATGCGGTAAACGAAAAGTTGGATTATTTAACATGTCTGCTCCAGGGGCAAGCTGCGGAGGAGTATGCGAAACAGGTATACTGCTCGTGATAGAGACCACCTGTGATTTCCGTAATGCGGCATGGCTTGTTTGCTTCCCTGGTTCTTGCATCGTTTGTGCGGCAGTTGAACTGCCGAACAGGCCTTTCGAAGAGTAGAGTCCTGAAAGTAAGAGAAAAGTAAAAAGTCGGCAGCCCCTGGTGCGGTTTAAGCCGTGTTTTGGACATGCCGTGATGTTGCCCCTCCCCCTATGCCCATGGTATTTCCAGAGCGTAGTTATGGACACGAAGTACTGGCGTCGCCTTTTTGCGAGGGTTGGGGTTGGGGCCGCATTTCTACGCCTGCTCGGAACGTGCCAGGCGGTCTTGTTGTAGGTTACTCCGGGCGCGCTTGACGGTGTCCGGTCGTTGAATGGCCGGACTGGAGAACTGCCTGGAGAGGCTGCTTTGTACTTCCGCTGCGAGGGCCATCGTGTGCTCCTCCGTTCGGAGGGAGCGTTCGGTGTTTCCATTGACCGTAATTACTCCTCGAGGGCCTGGCATCTTGAGCTTAAGGTATGCGTAGTGCGGGACCACATTGAACTTGGCAAATGCGGTTCGCCCGAGCAGTGCATGATAACCACTGCGGAACGGGACTATGTCGAAGATTAACTCCTCGCTTCGGAAATTATCCGGAGATCCGAAGACCACTTCAAGTGTGACTGAGCCTGTGCAGCTGGCCTCTACACCTGGTATTACGCCTTTAAAGGTCGTTTTGGTGGGCTTAATCCTCGAGGGATCTATGCCCATTTTCCACACTGTATCCTGGTAAAGCAGGTTCAGGCTACTTCCGCCGTCCATAAGGACTCTAGTGAGATGAAATCCGTCAACAATTGGGTCGAGGACCAATGCGGCGAATCCGCCATGACGGATGCTAGTGGGATGGTCTCTTTGATCAAAGGTGATCGGGCAGGAGGACCATGGGTTGAACTTTGGGGAGACTAGCTCTACCGCGTATACGTCCCTTAACGCGCGGTTCTACTCCCTTTTGGGGACGTGGGTGGTGTATATCATGTTCACCGTCCGCACTTGTGGGGGAAAACCCTTCTGTACATTGTTGTTCGGTGGCCGGGGCTCCTCGTCGCCATCGTTATGCAATCCCTTGTCTTCATTGTCAGCGCTTAATCTGCCTGCCTGCTTGAACACCCAGCAATCCCTATTGGTGTGATTGGCTGGCTTTTCGGGGGTGCCATGTATTTGGCACAAGCGGTCGAGTATTCGGTCCAAGCTGGACGGGCCCCTAGGATTCCTTTTGAATGATTTTTTCCGCTGACCGGATTTAGAGCCTCTGAATCCTGCATCAACTGCCGTATCTTTAGCATTGTCGCCGTTGATGCGGCGCTTCTGTTGGTTGCGACGCGACCTGCCACTAATGTCCCTGATGTCCGAACTACTAGGGTTCTTGGTCATATTGTTGCTACGAGAAAGCCAGCTATCCTCTCCCGCGCAAAAGCGGGTCATGAGTGTCGTGAGTGCTGCCATAGATTTCGGCTTCTCCTGTCGTAGGTGCCGGGCAAGCCACTCGTCACGGATATTATGCTTGAAGGCTGCTAAGGCCTCTGCATCCGGACAGTCGAGTATTTGATTTTTCTTTGTTAGGAACCGCGTCCAGAATTGCCTGGCCGATTCGTCTGGCTGCTGAATTACGTGGCTTAGGTCGTCAGCATTTGGGGGTCGCACATAGGTGCCCTGGAACTTGTCGAGGAATGCGGCTTCCAGGTTCTCCCAACAGCTGATTGACCCTGTTGGCAGGCTGTTAAGCCACTGCCGGGCTGGTCCTTTAAGCTTGAGTGGGAGGTATTTGATGGCGTGGAAATCATCGTCGCGGGCCATGTGGATATGAAGGAGATAATCCTTGATCCATACCGCGGGATCTGTTGAGCCATCATATGATTCGATGTTTACGGGTTTGAAACCCTCGGGGATTTGATGATCCATTATTTCGTCTGTGAAGCACAATGGGTATGCGGCGCCTCTGTACTGGGCGATATCATGACGTAGCTCCAATGAGCTTTGTCTACTGTGTTCGGCCCTGCCGAATTTGTGGCCGGCGTGACGGTTATCGTCTCGAGCCGTGGGGCACCTACGCGATCCGTAGATCGATCTTGTTTGCCTTGCCTTGTCCTCCAACATGTCTCGTAAGTCCGGTGCATATTCCCGTGCCTTGGTACGGGGTGCGGCTTGGGTGGAGGGCCATGAGGCCTCTCTGTCGCGGCCACGAGGTGGCCTGTCAGCCGCGTCGAGTGCTTCCTCCTCTAATCGGGGTAGCAACCTGCGCTTCAGGTAGCACTTGGAGGGGCGTTCGGGTTTATGCTCTTCGGCCGCAAGGACTTCAGTCCATCTATCGACTAGCCGATCTTGATCAGCTTTAAGCTGCTGCTGTTTTTTCTAGAGGCTTCTTGCCGTGGCCATAAGCCTGCATTGAAAATGCTCTTGTTCGACGGGATCCTCTGGCACGGCGAATTCGTCGTCGTCGAGGCTTGCCTCGTCTTCGGAGGGTGGCATACAATTATCGTCCTCGACCTCTCTGTTGGCCGCTCTCTCATGAGGGCTGGTTTCTCCATCCTCCTGTGCTAAATCTTGCTCGGGGGGATGTTCTTCGGCGCTTTCCGGGGTATTATTATCTCCCGTGCTGGAATCGCCATTTTTGTGTTGGCAGGATTTTGAGCAGCGCCGCTGACGCCGGCGCTTTTGCTGTTTCTTGGAGGGGTCATCCTCCGTTGTTCCATCGCCCTTTCCCTCTTTTGGGGTGTCCACCATGTATATGTCATATGACGAGGTGGCTTTCCAGGGCCTAGTAGGCGCTGGTTCTTCATCATCTCCTTCATCGGTGTCCATACCGTCGATGTCTTCGGAGTCGAAGTTGAGCATGTCGGTTAAGTTGTCGACAGTGGCTACAAAGTGGGTGGTGGGTGGGTTTTGAATTTCTTCATCATCCGTACCCCAACCTTGCTAACCGTAATCGGGCCAGGGCTCTCCTGTCAAAGAGAGAGACTTCAGTGATTTCAGGATATCGCCGAAAGGCGAGTGCTGAAAGACGTCCGCGGTCGTGAACTCCATGATCGGCGCCCAATCGGATTCACTCGGCAGGGGCGCGGAGAGTTCAGAGTCCGGAGAAGAATCTGGCTCCATGGAGTCACGAGTCTTGCAGAGTACGGGGCTGGTGTTAGGCTCAACCGCCGTTGGGATCGCAGCCCCCAAGGTGGCATCCAACCGCCCATCCTCGATCGACGCGGCCGGCTCCGAACTAGGGGTCGGAGCCGATGCGGGTGCAGCCTCCAGGGCTCTGTTCGGCGGCAGAGCTAGATCATGCTCGTCGTGACGGAGCGGCGCGCTCGGCAGTGGTTCGAATCTGTCGAAGATCAAGTCCCCGCGGATGTCAGCCGTGTAGTTTAAACTTCCAAATCTGAACTGACGGCCAGGGGCATAGCTTTTGGTCTGCTCTAGATGGCCAAGTGAATCGGCCCGCAGTGCAAAGCCGCCAAAGACGAAGATCTGTCCGGGGAGGAAGGTCTCACCCTGGACTGCATCGCCATTGATGATCGTAGGAGCCATCGAGCCTGAAGGCGACGGCACAGAGGAACTCTCAATGAAAGCACCAATGTCGGTGTCAAAACCGGCAGATCTCGGGTAGGGGGTCCCGAACTGTGCGTCTAGGCTGGATGGTAACAGGAGACAAGGGACATGAAGTTTTACCCAGGTTTGGGCCCTCTCAATGGAGGTAAAATCCTACGTCCTGCTTGATTAATATTGATGATATGGGTAGTACAAGAGTTGATCTACCACGAGATCAGAGAGGCTAAACCCTAGAAGCTGGCCTATGGTATGATTGTTGATGTGTATGTTGTCCTACGGACTAAAACCCTCCGGTTTATATAGACACCGAATAGGGTTAGGGTTACATAGAGTCGGTTACAATGGTCGGAGATCTGATCATCCGTATCGCCAAGCTTGCCTTCCATGCCAAGTAAAATCCCTTCCGGACATGGGACGGAGTCTCCAATCTTGTATTTTCATAATCCAGGAGCCCGGCTGAAGGTATAGTTCGGCGATCCAAACACACCCTATTCCAGGACTCCATCAATCGGCGTCTGGTGGTCGCACATAAGTGCCCTAAAAGTTGTCGAGGAATGCGGCTTCCAGATCTTCCCAACAGCTAATGGAGTCCGCTGGCAAGCTGTTAAGACAATGCCGCGCTGGTCCTTTGAGCTTTTATGGGAGGTATTTGATGGCGTGTAAGTCACCGCCGCGGGCCATGTGGATGTGGAGGAGGAAGTCCTCAATCCATACTGCGGGACCTGTTGTGCAATCATATGGTTCAGTATTTACATGTTTGAAACCTTCTGGGAATTGATGTTCCATTACTTCGTCTGTGAAGCATAAGGGGTGTGCGGCGCCTCTGTACTGGGCTATATCGCGACGCAGCTCGAATGGGTCTTGCCCGCTGTGTTCGGCCCGACCGAATTTACTTTTACTGTATCCGGCGTGACGTTTGTTGTCTCGCAGAGTGGTGCGCCCTCGTGATCCGTAGATCGATCTTGAATGATTTGCCTTGTCCTCCAATACGTCTCGCAAGTCTGGCGTATCTCCCCATGCCTTTTTATTTGAATGGCGTTGGGGTGGAGGCTGAGCTTTTGGCTGGAATGCCTCTCTATCACAGCCACGAGGTGGCCGATCAGCCATATTATACGCTTCTTCCTCCAGTCGGGGTAGTAACCTGCGCCTTGGGTAACTCTTCGAGGGGCGCTCGAGTTTATATTCCTTGGCCGCGAGGACTTCAGTCCATTTGTCAGCTCGGAGATCTTGATCAGCTTGAAGCAGCTGCTGCTTTTTCTTCGGGCTATTTGCCGTGGCCATAAGCCGGCGCTTGAAGCGCTCTTGTTCGACGGGATCCTCTGGTACGGTGAATTCATCGTCGCTGAGGCTTGCCTCGTCTTCAGAGGGGGGCATGTGATTGTCATCCTCCTCCTCTCCGTTTGCCGCTCTCTCAGGAGAGCTGGCTCCTCCATCCTCCTCTAAATCTTGCTGCAGGGGTTTGTTGTTTTCTTCGGCACTATCCGGAGTGTTATTATCTCCTGTGCCGGTATCACCACTTTTGCTTTGGCGGGACTTAGAGCGGCGCCGCTGACGTCGGCGTTTGGGTTGCTTCTTGGAGGGGTCATCCTCCGCTATCCCGTCGCCATTGCCTTCTTTGGGTGTATCCACCATGTATATGTCATATGACGAGGTGGCTTTCCAGTGCCCTATAGGTGCTGGTTCATGTTCATCTCCTACATCGTCGTCCATATCGTCGATGACTTCGGAGTCGAAGTCGAGCATGTCGGTTAAATCATCGATAGTGGCTATGAAGTGGGTGGTGGGTGGGCCTCGAATTTCTTCGTCGTCCGCATCCCAATCCTGTTGGCCATAATCCGGCCAGGGCTCTCCTGACAAAGAGAGAGACCTTAGTGAATTCAGAATGTCACCGAAGGGCGAGTGCTGAAAGATATCCGCAACGGTGAATTCCATGATCCGGCGTCCAATCGGATTCGATTAGCAGGGGCGCGGATGGTTCGGAGTCCGGAAAAGTGTCTGGCACTTGGAGTCACGGGCTACGCAAAGGGTTAGGTTGGTGTTCGGCTCGATCACCGTTGAGACTGCAGCCCCTGAGGTGGTGTCTACCACCCGTCCTCGATGGCGCAGTTGGCTCCAAGCTAAGGGTCGGAGCTGATGCGGGCGCAGCCTCTGGGTACTGTTTGCGGTGGCAGAGCTAGGTCATACCCATAGTGACAGTGCGGTGCGCCCGGCTGTGGCTCGAATCCGTCGAAGATCAAGTCTCCGCGGATGTCGGCCGTTGTAGTTCAAACTTCCAAATCTGACCTGATGGCCAAGGGCGTAGCCTTCGATCTGCTCCAGATGGCCAAGCAAATTAGCCCGCAGTGCAAAGCCGCCGAATACGAAGATCTGTCCGGGGAGAAAAGTCTCACCCTGACCGCATCGCTATCGATGATAGTAGGAGCCATCAAGCCTAACAACGACGACACAGAGGAACTCTCAATGAAAGCACCAATGTCGGGGTCAAAACCGGCGGATCTCGGGTAGGGGGTCCCGAACTGTGTGTCTACGCCGGATGGTAACAGGAGGCAGGGGACACGATGTTTTACCCAGGTTCGGGCCCTCTGGATTTACTAGTGCATTTTCCAAATGGAATGATCATGTATGCTTTTGCGATTCCTGCATTTGTCGATTCTATTCTAATTTATGAGTTCAATTTCATTTCAGATGCAATGACTACCAAGACTAGACTTAGAAAGGGCAAAGGGCTAGAGAGGATCACCAAGTCGCTTGGTAGCAAGGTGCCTATCCAAATTGCCGAAGGGATGAAGCGTCCAGAGAAGCCTCTGCAGGCAGCAAAGCTTGCTTCTGAGTGTGGACTCGTTGCAAAGAAGCCATCTTCCGTCTTCCTCACTTCAAGCTATACAAAAAAATGCTAGTCTATTGGAGAACTACATTGGGAAAGTTGTTGTAAGCTACTTGTTTCATAGTTAATGTGCTATCTATTTTCTGTTACACCTATGCATGATCACTAATATTGTTCCTACCTTGTTTGCTGTCTTGGTAGGCAAATTTTGAGATGAACACGGACTCGGAGACCATCAAGACCGCGTGCAAAGATATTCTGCAGAAAAATTCAAAGAACAGACGCCATCAGATCAAGAAGAAGTATTTTGATACCGTAGCCGCAAATAAAGTCAGCATTAAGTCTCCGGTGCCTGATCTGACGGATGGTGAATGGCAAGCTCTGGTGGAGATGTGGTCTACCCCAAGACACAAGGTTTGTCTCTGCTTTGTTTGATGCTTTATGTTCTGCACATGATATGCTAGTGCTAGATCATGCTGACAGTATGCTTTTTTGTAGGAAACCTGTGTGTCGAACAAGATGAATCGAGAAAGTCGTGTACAATCAGAGAACTGGTTCCAGGCACTACACACACACATTTTTGCCACTGTGAGAACTCTTCTCTAGAGACCTTACCGTTTGATCCTCATTGAATAAACATTTCTGATTCTTGCTGAATAACATTTTGATTTTTGTTGAAAAACATTTCACAAAGAAGAGCGTAAGGGTGAGGAGCTGTCTGCGATTGACTTGTTTAAGGCCACCCACAATAGCAAGAAGCACAGGTTTTCGGAGCCAGTCAAGACTGCTATAGTAAGTCACTCCATGCTTTGCCTTGTTTGATTCACAGCCAGCTTTGATGCTTTGATGATTTGATGTTGTTTGATTCGGAGCCAGTCAAGAACACACGCTATGTTCCATGCTTTGATGTTGTTTGATAGTTCAACAAAGATATCAGAACTTGCTGTAGCTATTTGATGCATTTTTTATGATATGATGAAATTTGATCTGAATGTTAGTTTGATGATCGGCTCACTCAGGAAGCCATCTTATATAGAACCACCATTCTAGGCTTAATGAAGTGATCATATTGTTCAATTGCATGTCTCCAGGTCACTAGTCATCATCTTCTTGTATAGATTGTGTGCTGGTTTGGTACTTTCAAATAATCCATTTGTGTGCTGGTTTTGGTTTCTCTTGCTTGGTTTGTTTGCAAACTGTGAAATAGATCTCCCACTTAATGGCCTATCATTTTCCTCCATATGCTAGGCTTGAGATGGAAAAAATGAAGGACGCGCCGTACCAGAAGTGAAGAGCCAAAGTCTGCTGTTGAAATTGTCGAAGAAGTGCTCAAGACGAAGTCAAGCAAAGCACATTCCTCAGGAATGTTGGGCTCCAGTCATCTAGGAACTCCGGCAAAGCAACTGCTGAAGTGGCTGTCATGTTCATGACCTTGAGCAGAAGCTGGAGAAGGTCTTGAGCCTTCAAGCTGAAGTGATGCAAAGAAGAATTGGCGGCAAATCAAGATGAAGGCAGAGAATCTTGAAGCTGCACGCGACAAGGAACTTGAACTGCTGCGCAAGAAGTCTTCAAAGAGCAGGGAAGAGAAGTTTAGCCCACTTGATGCTCTCTTTGGAGCTAAGGCAGTTTGATGGCTGTGCAGTTTGAGCAGGTAGTTGCATTGCTGCCTAGTTTGATGCTGTTGAACCTCTTGCAGTTTTGTCTTGAAGCATTTTGTTGGCATTGCTGCCTGTTGAAGTTATGTACCTGTGAAGTTATGTGATTCTTATGTGAACCTGCTGTGAAGTTATGTTGAAACCTGTGAAGTTATGATCTTGTGAACCTGTGTTTATTTTCTGTGAAGTTATGTGGATCACTTGTGCATCTGGGCCTTGCTGTTTGAACTGGGCTTGTGATCACTTTGTGCCACCTGGGCCTTTCTGTTTATAGTTATGCAAAATAAGAACCTGGCTCTAAAAAGGCCGAGGCCCAAACAAGAATTAGACTAAAGGCTTTGGGCCTAAAAAAAGAAATGACTGTAAGAAAAAAATTATGAGAGCTGCATACAGAATAAAAAGGCCAAGGCCCAAATTCGAACTAGACAAAAAGGCTGTGGCCAAAACAATAGTGACTATAAAAAAATCATCAGAGAAAGGGCTTCCATCCCAGAAAATAAAAGGCCAAATTATTGGCCAGCCCATGCAGGATAGCAAAATAAAGAGAAAAAAAATTAAATGGGCTGAAATTATTGGGTTGGCCCATGTAGACGGCTGAAATGGGGACCGGGCTGATTTTCTATTTTACGACCTTTTCATTTGGTCGTAATTCTGGCCACGTCAGCTTGCCACGGTGGATCTGACGTGGTGTGGTCGATTGCTAGTGACCAAAATAATGGTCGTTAAATCTACGACCATTTTTTGGTCATAAACATCTGAGCCATTCCAGAAGAAAAGGTCGCTAATGTCAGTTTACGACGGCCAGCTTTTGACCTTATGTTTTTGGTCACAAAAAGGTCACAAATGGAAAACCTGTGGACCATTCAGTGACCAATAGTTGGTGTCACAAGTTGACATATTTCTTGTAGTGGAGATAATAAGATAAATATTTTTGGTATTTTTATTATGTAGATTGGAAAATAAAGATTACAAAATAAACGGTAATAGAAATAGCAAGTTTATATGAAAATAATATGATGGAAGATAGACCCGGGGCCATAGGTTTCACTAGTGGCTTTTCTCAAGATAGCATAAGTATCAGGGTGGGTAAACAAATTATTGTCAAGCAATTGATAGAAAATTGCATAATTATGAGGATATCTAGGCATGATCATGTATATAGGCATCACGTCCGCGACAAGTAGATTGAAACGATTCTGCATCTACTACTATTACTGCACACATCGACCGCTATCCAGCATGCATCTAGAGTATTAAGTTCATAAGAACAGAGTAACACATTAGGCAAGATGACATGATGTAGAGGGATAAACTCAAGCAATATGATATAAAAACCATCTTTTTATCCTCGATGGCAACAATCCAATACATGCCTTGCTGCCCCGGCTGTCACTGGGAAAGGACACCGCAAGATTGAACCCAAAGCTAAGCACTTCTCCCATTGCAAGAAAGATCAATCTAGTAGGCCAAACCAAACTGATAATTCAAAGAGACTTGCAAAGATAACAAATCATACATAAAAGATTTCAGAGAAGAATCAAATATTGTTCATAGATTATCTTGATCATAAACCCACAATTCATCATATCTCGACAAACAGACTGCAAAAAGAATTACATAGAATAGATCTTTAAGAAGATCAAGGAGAACTTTGTATTGAGATCCAAAGAGAGATAAGAAGCCATCTAGCTAATAACTATGGACCCGAAGGTCAGTGGTAAACTACTCACAAATCATCAGAGAGGCTATGGTGTTGATGTAGAAGCCTCCGTGATTGATTCCCCCTCCGGCGGAGCTCCGAAAAAGGCCCCAAGATGGCATCTCTTGGGTACAGAAGGTTGCGGCGGTGGAAATAGGGTTTCATGGTGCTCCTGGATGTTTTGGGGGTATATGGATATATATAGGAGGAAGAAGTAGGTTGGTGGAGCTGCGAAGGGCCCACGAGGGTGGGGTCGCGCCCAAGGGGGCAGGCGCGCCTACCTGCCTCATGGCCTCCTCGCTCGTTTCTTGACGTCTAATCCAAGTCCCCTGGATCACGTTTGTTCCAAAAATAACTCTCCCGAAGGTTTCATTCCATTTGGATTCAGTTTGATATTCCATTTCTATGAAACACTGAAATAGGCAAAAAAAATTAGCAATTTGCACTAGGCCATGGGTTAGTAGGTTAGTCCCAAAAATAATATAAAAGTGTATAATAAAGCCCATTATAAACATCCAAAAAAGATAATATAATAGCATGGAACAATCAGAAATTATAGATACGTTGGAGACGTATCAATTCTTTTTGCTATTAGAGTTTCATTAAAGTTTTCTAGTTCATTCTTTTTTCTAGTGGAGTTTCATTAAAGTTTTCTAGTTCATTCTTTTTGCTATTAGAGTTTCATAAAAGTTTTCCAGATCATTCTTTTTGCTATTAGAGCTCGTGGTTCTCCGGCAGGGCTTCGCCAAGCGCTACTGAGGAGAAGGATGTGTAGGAGAAGGGAGGGGCTGCGCCAGGCAAGGGGGTGCGGCTGCCATCTCTCTCCCTCACTATATATAGGGGTAAGGGGGAGGAGGAGGCGCCCTAGGGTTTCCCTAGGGTAGGGGCGGCGGCCATAGGGGAAACCCTAGATGGGTTTGGGTGCCCCCACCCCTAGGAAACTTGCCCCCCAAGCTGGGAGGGGTGGCTGACCTAGGGGAGGCGCCCCCACCTCT
This sequence comes from Triticum urartu, assembly GCF_003073215.2. Lineage (NCBI taxonomy): Eukaryota > Viridiplantae > Streptophyta > Magnoliopsida > Poales > Poaceae > Triticum > Triticum urartu. Next base: position 555,311,446 of record NC_053025.1, on the reverse strand, counting down.
CCAGGTTACGTGAGATGGGGTGGGAGGGGTGCTCAGCCCCTTAGTGGGCTGATGTGCCTCCTCCCCTTGGCCCATAAGGCCCCCCAACGCTTGACGGGGCCTCTGAAACCCCTTTCGGACACGCTGGTCATCATCCGGTACCCCCGGAACAATTCCGGAATCCAATACCCTTCGTCCAATATATCGTTCTTCACCTCCGGATCATTCCGGAACTCCTCGTCACGTATGGGATCTCATCCGGGACTCCGAACAACCTTCGGTAACCACATACTATTTCCCATAACAACTCTAGCGTCACCGAACCTTAAGTGTGTAGACCCTATGTAACACCCTCAATGTAGCTATATCTCCCATGTGTCGGGGCACGACTTAGAGGCATAGCCGCATGGTAGGTTTGTAGCAAGAGGGGTAATCTTCACACATCCCATGTACTGAATAAGAAAGGGATAAAGAGTTGGCTTACAATCGCCACTTCACACAATACATAAATAATCCATACATCAACCAAGGTACAATCAAAGGTCCGACTACGAAACCAAAATAAAGGAAGACAACCCCAAATGCTAGATCCCCGATCGTCCCAACTGGACTCCTCTACTGATCATCCGGAAAAGAAACATAGTAACGTCCCAACTCCTTGTCGAACTCCCACTAGAGTTCGGTATCGTCACCTGCACTGGTGTCCTCGGCACCTTCAACTGTTTGGAAGTATCCGTGAGTCACGAGGACTCAGCAATCTCACACCCGCGCGATCAAGACTATTTAAGCTTAAGGGTAGGAAAGGGTAGTGAGGTGAGCTGCAGCAAGCACTAGCATATATGGTGGCTAACATACGCAAAATAGAGTGAGACGAGAAGCAACACATGGTCGAGAAGCTAGGGGTGATCAAGAAGTGATCCTGAAACTACTTACGTTCAAGCATAACACAAGACCGTGTTCTCTTCTCGGACTCCGCCGAAAAGAGACCATCATGGCTACACACGTAGTTGATTCATTTTAATTAAGTTAAGTGTCAAGTTTTCTACAACCGAATATTAACAAATTCCCATCCTCCACCTAACCGCAGGCACGGCTCTCGAAAGTTTATACCCTGCAGGGGTGTCCCAACTTAGCCTATCACAAGCTCTCACGGTCAACGAAGGATATTCCTTCCTCGGGGAAGACCCGATCAGTCTCGGAATCCCGGTTACAAGACATTTCGACAATGGTAAAACAAGACCAGCAAGACCACCCGGATGTGCGGACAAATCCCGATAGGAGCTGCACATATCTCGTTCTCAGGGCACACCAGATCAACACTACGTACAACTAAAACCAACCCTCAAGTTTCCCCGAGGTGGCGCTGCAAGTGGCTCTGTTTTCGACCAACACTCAAAGGAGCACTGGCCCGGGGGTTTAAAATAAAGATGGCCCTTGAGTCCGCGGAACCCAAGGGAAAAGGCTTAGGTGGAAAATGGTAAAACCAAGGTTGGGCCTTGCTGGAGGAGTTTTATTCAAGGCAAACTGTCAAGGGGTTCCCATAACACCCAACCGCGTGAGGAACGCAAAATCAAGGAACATAACACCGATATGACGGAAACTAGGGCGGCAAGAGTGGAACAAAACACTAGGCATAAGGCTGAGCCATCCACCCTTTACCAAGTATGTAGATGCATTAAAGTAAATAAGATATAATAATGATATCCCAACATATCCATGTTCCAACATGGAACAAACTTCAACTTCACCTACAACTAGCAACGCTATAAGAGGGGCTGAGCAAAAGCGGTAACATGGCCAAACAACGGTTTCCTAGGAAGGTGGTGTCGGTGTCAAAACCGGCGGATCTCGGGTAGGGGGTCCCGAACTGTGCGTCTAGGCCGGATGGTAACAGGAGGCAGGGGACACGATATTTTACCTAGGTTCGGGCCCTCTTGATGGAGGTAAAACCCTACGTCCTGCTTGATTGATATTGATGATATGGGTAGTACAAGAGTAGGTCTACCACGAGATCATAGAGGCTAAACCCTAGAAGCTAGCCTATGGTATGATTGCATGTTATGGTTGTTGTCCTACGGGCTAAAACCCTTCAGTTTATATAGACACCGCACAGGGTTAGGGTTACACAAAGTCGGTTACAAAGGAGGATATATCCTTATCTGCATTGCCTAGCTTGCCTTCCACGCCAAGTAGAGTCCCATCCGGACACGAGACGAAGTCTTCAATCTTGTATCTTCATAGTCTAACAGTCCGGCCAATGGAGATAGTCCGGCTGTCCGGAGACCCCCTAATCCAGGACTCCCTCAGGTGGGTTAGAGGCTTGACATGGCAATGTGGGAGGCATGATAAGCAAGTGGTAGGTAGCGCGACATAGCAATAGAGCGAACAACTAGCAAACAAAGATAGAAGTGATTTTGAGGGTATGGTAATCTTGCCTGCAAAGTTCTCAGAGTTGTCGAAAGCTTGATCCTCGATAGAGTACTCAACAGGTTCCTCGGTCATGTACTCGTCTCCTGGCTCTACCCAAAGCAAGAACACAAGCAAAGGACCAACAATCAATCACGGTGCAATGCACAAGCAACATGATGCAATACATGGCATGATATGCGAGATGTGATATGCAATGCATATGCATGCTTCGGAAGGGAAAGAATGATCAAGGCATCAACTTGGCAAACCAAGTGGGCCTCTGGAAAGATGAGATGATTTCAGTTGAAATCGATATAAAGATCTCCGGAAACGGATGCACGGTTTGCAAATGGCAAGCAAAACAAGAATGACACAATTCTGTGATTAACAGCATGATGCCACTTAAAATGCAACTAGAGACTAAGCTACTGCACTCCAACATAGTAACAAAACATATGATAGTGATTTACAAGAGATTCTTGACAAAACATGAACACTGAGATACGGCTAAAACACACTAGAACAGGTTCAAACAAGCATGGCAAAAGTGCAAAAGATATCAGCTTCACAGACTTAGTGAACATACTAACATGTCAAAAACAACATCAGGAAGCAAAGTTTAGAGCAAGCAAACAATATGCTACAGGAACATATCATAGCAAACAAAGGCATGGCAAGATTCTACTAAATGGATAGATCAAAAGTCCCTTACTGATCATGAGCGAAAAATGCACAGAAGATATGATGGCACCCGTATAAACATAGCAAGTTTTATTAACAGTTTCAGACTTAGCAGAAAAACAGAGCATGACATAAACAGATTTATGAAGGCAACTTTGCGAGCTCATGCCACTCACCACAAAGCATTGCATGACAATACAAGCATACCAATAGCAATATGACGTGTTCATGAAGCTAACCATGGCAAGAGCTAGTTGATAGGATGCATGGATCACTAACAACAACCATGGAAATATTGATTAACATGTTAACATGCTGCCAGGAACATTTTATAGCAAAAGTAGACCAAGAACAAGACATGCTAGGGCACACCGTAATTGCAAATAGGGGCACGGATGGATAGAGCATAACCACATGTTCAAAACATCCTTACTAAATTTCTCAAAATAAGCATGTATATCACTGTAGCATCAAGTTTACATGGCATCAAAATAACGGCAGGAAAATGACAGCAAAATCCTGTCCCTGAAGATAGCAACATTGTGGTGCCTACTTTGCATGCTTTTGCTAGTCACCAAATTGATCAAAAAAATACAAGACAAGCACCTCTGTAAAGATGGCATGTTGTAGTTCAAAACACATGTAGAGCTCATGCTCATATGATGCACATATCAAATGCAACAAAAATGACAAAACCTCACGATTTGGTAAGTACCAGCTCCTAACATTTTATATCACTCTCGCATCAATGAAAATGGCATCATAACAGAGAGTAACATGCATGGAATTGCCTCTAACGTGAAGAGCTCATCGAGACAAACAATTCGACATACCATATGCATAATTCGGATCTACGTGCAAGGAGATACGACATGATGAACATGGCATAATTTATTGCAGAAAATGTCTTAGATGAATTATACCCTCTCGGCTAGATCTAGGGTTCTAGTGGCACGCGGATCGAGGCGGCCGGATCTTCGCCGGAGCTGGTCGCCGGGGTGGAGGGAGATGGCCGGAGGTCGACGAAGCTCGACGGAGCGCATGAAGGGCCGGCGACGGGGAGGCGTGGTCGCGATCGAGGCGGACCTCAGGCGGCGCGCGTGGGAGGGCGCCGGGTCGGGCACCGGCGGCGTGCCGCGGGAGGCGTCGGCGGGAGGCGGCTTGCAGAGGCGGCCGGCGACGGCGCTAGGCTAGAGAGGCGCAGGGAGGCGCAGGAGGAGGAGGTCGGGTGGTGCGGGTGTGCGGGCCGCGGGGGCCGGCCTCGGGCCCTGGCGGGCCACGACGGCGAACGGTGGCGGAGGGCCACGTGTCGCCTTCTCACTGGAGCCGGCCGCGGCGACAGACGGTGGCGGAGGGCCACGTGTCGCCTTCTCACTGGAGCCGGCCACGGCGACAGACGGTGGCGGAGGGCCACGTGTCGCCTTCTCACTGGAGCGGGGCGGCGGTGGAATTCGTCTGGCGGCGCGCGGATATGTCCGGTGGCGGCGGGGGAGTTTTGCTAGGGTTTCATCCACGAAAAATCGGGGAGGGGCACATATTTATAGAGAGAAGGAGGTAGGAGTGTCCAAATGAGGTGTAGTTTTCGCCCACACGATCGTGATCCGACGACGGAGGACATGGAAGTGGTTTAGATCGGTTTTGGGCTGTTTTGAAGGGGTGTTGGGCTGCAACACACAAGTGGCTTTTACGGTCACCCGATTAACCGTTGGAGCATCAAACGGACTCCAAATGGAACGAAATTTGACAGGCGGTCTACAGGTGGTGTACCAAGGCCGCTTGGAAAATCTCGGTCCATTCCGAGAACGTTTAACACCCGCTCATGAAAGGAGACAAGAGGGGTGCGCCGGTGCATGTGGGAGTGTCGGATTGCAAAACGGACAACGGGGAAAATGCTCTGATGCCTGAGACGAACACGTATGCAAATGCGATGCACATGATGACATGATATGAAATGCATGACATGAACAAAATGCAAAACAAAAGAAAAAAGCCAACCATGAAGGGAATCTCTTAACTTAAAGCCAAAAATGGCAAGAGTCGGAGTTACAAATATGGCAAGTTACATCCAGGGTGTTACACCCTACGGGTTCGGGAATCATGCAGACATGACCGAGACATCTCTCTGGCCAATAACCAATAGCGGGATCTGGATATCCATATTGGCTCCCACATGTTCCACTATGATCTATTCAAATGAACCATGATATTGGAGATTCAATCAATCATGTATACAATTCCCTTTGTCTATCAGTATGTTACTTGCCCGAGATTCGATCGTTGGTATCCCCATACCTCGTTCAATCTTGTTATTGGCAAGTCTCTTTACTCGTTCCGTAACGCATGATTCCGTGGCTAACTCCTTAGTCACATTGAGCTCATTATGATGATGCATTACCGAATGGGCCCAGAGATACCTCTCTGTCATACGGAGTGACAAATCCCATTCTCGATTCGTGCCAACTCAACAGACACTTTGGGAGATACTTGTAGTGCACCTTTATAGCCACCCAGTTACGCTATGACGTTTGGTACACCCAAAGCATTCCTACGGTATCCGGGAGTTGCACAATCTCATGGTCTAAGGAAATGATACTTGACATTAGAAAAGCTTTAGCAAACGAACTACATGATCTTGTGCTACGCTTAAGATTGGGTCTTGTCCGTCACATCATTCTCCTAATGATGTGATCCCGTTATCATTGACATCCAATGTCCATGGTCAGAAAACCATGACCATCTATTGATCAACGAGCTAGTCAACTAGAGGCTTACTAGGGACATATTACGATCTATGTATTCACACATGTATTACGGTTTCCGGTTAATACAATTATAGCATGAACAAGGAAATATAATAATGACCATTTTATTATTGCCTCTAGGGCATATTTCCAACAGTCTCCCACTTGCACTAGAGTCAATAATTGTGTTCACATCGTTATGTGATTAACACTCATAGTTCACATCGCCATGTGACTAACACCCAAAGAGTTTACTAGAGTCAATAATCTAGTTCACATCGCCATGTCATTAACACCCAAGAGTTTACTAGAGTCAAAAATCTAGTTCACATCACCATGTGATGAGCACTCAATGAGTTCTAGGGTTTGATCATGTTATTCTTACGAGAGAAGTGTCAGTCAACGGGTCTGCAACATTCAGATCCGTGTGTTCTTCACAAATCTCGATTTCATATTGTAGATGTTGCTGCTATGCTCCACTTGGAGCTATTCCAAATGGTTGCTCCACTATACGTATCCGGTTTGATACTCCTAGTCATCCAGATAGGTCTTAAAGCTTGCATCGACGTAACCCTTTACGCTGAACTCTTTATCACCTCCAAAACCAAGAAACATTTCCTTATTCCTAAGAACAATTTTGAATGTCGTCCAATGATCCACTCCTGGATCGCTCTTGTACCCCCTTTCCAAACACGTAGCAAGGCACATCGCGGTACACAGCATGGCATATCATATAGAGCCTATGGCTAAGGCATAGGGGACGACTTTCGTCCTTTCTCTTTCTTCTGCCGTGGTCGAGCTTCAAGTCTTAACTTCACACCTCACAACTCAGGCAAGAGCTCCTTCTTTGACTGATCCATCTTGAACTCCTTCAAGATCATGTCAAGGTATGTGCTCTGTGAAAGTATTATCAGGCGTCTTGATCTATCTCTATAAATCTTGATACCCAACATGTAAGCAGTTTTACACAGGTCTTCCTTTGAAAAACTTCATTCGAACAACCCTTCACGCTTTCTAGAAATTCTACATCATTTCTGATCAACAATATGTCATCCATATATACCTATCAGAAATGTTGTAGTGCTCCCACTCACTTTCTTGCAAATACAAGTTTCTTGCAAACTTTGTATAAACCCAAATGCTATGATCGCCTCATCAAAGCGTATGTTCCAACTCCGAGATGCTTGCTCCAATCCATAAAAGGATTGCTGGAGTTTGCATACCTTTTAGCATCCTTAGGATCGACAAAAACTTCTGGTTGTATCACATACAGCCTTTCCTCACGGAGACCGTCAAAGAAACTTTGTTTTGAAATCCATCTGCCAGATTTCATAAATGAAAAATGCAGCAACTGCTAACACAATTTTAACAGACTTTAGCATCTCTATGATTGAGAAAATTCTCATCACAGACAAGTCGAGCTTCATAAATGGTGACATTACCATCAACGTCTGTCTTCTTATTAAAGATCCATTTATTCTCATTGGCTTGCCAATCATCGGGAAAGTCCACCAAAGTCCATACTGTGTTCTCATACATGGATCCTACCTCGGATTTCATGGCTTCCAGCCATTTGTTGGAATCCGAGCCCACCATAAATTCTTCATAGCTCATAGGTTCATCGTTGTCCAACAACATGACCTTTAAGACAGGGTTACCACTCATAAGTTGTACACACCCTTGTCGACCTACAAGGTTCGATAGTAATTTGATCTGAAGCTTCATGATCATTATCATTAGCTTTCTCTTCAACTGACGTAGTTACCACAGAAACATCTTTCTGTGCTGCGCTACTCTCTGGTTGAAGCTAAGGTTCAACAACCTCATCAAGTTCTATCTTTCTCCCACTCAATTCTTTCGAGAGAAGCTCTTTCTCGAGAAAGGACCTGTTCTTAGCGACAAACACTTTACCCTCAGATCTGAGATAGAAGGTATACCCAATCGTCTTGTTTGGGTATTCTACGAAGATACAATTTTCTATTTTGGTTCGAGCTTTTCCGACCGAAGCCTATCGACATAAGCATCGTAGCCCCAAACCTTAAGAAACAACAACTTTGGTTTCTTGCCAAACCATAGTTCATACGGTGTCGTCTCCACAAACTTAGATGGTGCCCTATTTAAAGTGAATGTAATTGTCTTTAATGCATAACCCCCCAAAAATAGCGGTAGATTGGTAAGAGACATCATAGATCACACCATATCCAATAAGGTTCGATTACAATGTTCGGACACACCATCACGCTATGGTGTTCCAGACGGCGTCAACGTGAAACGATTCCACCTTGTCTTTAGTGATTGCCAAACTCATAATTCAGATACTTTCCCTTTGATCAGATTGAAGGAACTTGATCTTCTTGTTACGATGATTCTCAACTTCAGACTGAAATTGCTTGAACTTTTCAAACGTTTCAGAATTATGCTTCATTAAGTAAATATACCCATATCTATTCAATTCACCGGTGAAGGTGAGAAAATAACGATATCCACCGCGCGCGTCAACACTCATCAGACCGCACACATCAGCATCATTGATTTCCAACAAGTCACTTGCCTGTTCCATTTTTCGAAAGAACGGGGTTTTAGTCATCTTGCCAAAGAGGCATGGTTCGCATGTGTCAAGTGATTCAAAATCAAGTGACTTCAAAATTCCATTAGCATGGAGGTTCTTTCATGCGCTTTACACCAATATGACCTAAGCGGCAGTGCCATATGAAAGTGGTACTATCATTATCAACTCTACATCTTTTGGCATCAATGTTATGAACATGTGTATAACTACGACCGGGATTCAATAAACCATTCACATTGGGTGCATGACCATAGAAGGTATTATTCATGTAAACAGAATAACCATTATTCTCTGACTTAAATGAATAACTGTATTGCAATAAACATGATCTAATCATGTTGATGCTCAACGCAGACACCAATGCAAACAACATTTATCTAGGTTCAACACTAATCCCGAAGGTAGAGGGAGCGTTCGATGGTGATCACATCAACCTTGGAAACACTTCCAACACACATTGTCACCTCGCCCTTAGCTAGTCTTTGTTAATTCCGTAGCTTTTGTTTCGAGTTACCAATATTAGCAACTGAATCGGTATCTAATACCCAGGAGCTTGTGGTTCTCCGGCAGGGCTTCGCCAAGCGCTACGGAGGAGAAGGAGGTGTAGGAGAAGGGAGGGGTTGCGCCAGGCAAGGGGGTGCGGCTGCCCTCTCTCCCTCACTATATATAGGGGGAAGGGGGGAGGAGGAGGCACCCTAGGGTTTCCCTAGGGTAGGGGCGGCGGCCACAGGGGAAACCCTAGATGGGTTTGGGCGCCCCCACCCCTAGGAAACTTGCCCCCCAAGCCGGGAGGGGTGGCTGCCCTAGGTGAGGTGCCCCCACCTCTCCAGGTTACGTGAGATGGGGTGGGAGGGGCGCTCAGCCCCTTAGTGGGCTGATGTTCCTCCTCCCCTTGGCCCATAAGGCCCCCTAACGCTTGTCGGGGCCTCCAAAACCCCTTTCGGTCATGCTAGTCGTCACCTGGTACCCCCGGAACAATTCCGGACTCCAATACCCTTCGTCGAATATATCGATCTTCACCTCCGTACCTTTCCGGAACTCCTCGTCACGTCTGGGATCTCATCCGGGACTCCGAACAACCTTCCGTAACCATATACTATTTCCCATAACAACTCTAGCGTCACCGAACCTTCAGTGTGAAGACCCTACAGGTTCGGGAACCATGCAGACATGAACGAGAAATCTCTCCGGCCAATAACCAATAGCGGGATCTATATACCCATATTGGCTCCCACATGCTCCACGATGATCTCATGGGATGAACAACGATGTTGGGGATTAAATCAATCTCGTATACAATTCCCTTTGTCTATCGGTATGTTACTTGCCCGAGATTCGATCGTCGGTATCCCCATACCTCGTTCAATCTTGTTATTGGAAAGTCTCTTTACTCATTCCGTAACGCATGATCTCGTGGCTAACTCCTTAGTCACATTGAGCTCATTATGATGATGCATTACCGAGTGGGCCCAGAGATACCTCTCCATTATACGGAGTGACAAATTCTAGTCTCGATTCGTGCCAACACAACAAACACTTTCGGAGATACCTGTAGAGCACATTTATAGCCACCCAGTTACGTTGTGACGTTTGGTACACTCAAAGCATTCCTACGATATCTGGGAGTTGCACAATCTCATGGTCTAAGGAAATGATACTTGACATTAGAAAAGCTTTAGCAAACGAACTACACGATCTTGTGCTACGCTTAAGATTGGGTCTTGTCCATCACATCATTCTCCTAATGATGTGATCCCGTTATCAATGACATCCAATGTCCATGATCAGAAAACCATGACCATCTATTGATCAACGAGCTAGTCAACTAGAGGCTTACTAGGGACATATTACGATCTATGTATTCACACATGTATAACGTTTTCCAGTTAATACAATTATAGCATGAATAATAGACAATTATCATGAACAAGGAAATATAATAATAACCATTTTATTATTGCCTCTAGGGCATATTTCCAATGGTATCATGGTTTCATACAAAAACTAGATGCACTTTGTGTACAAAATGGACAATCTCTTTCGAAGTATCAGGGTTTCAAACAAAAACTCATCTGTTACAAAGGGATTCCATTTTTTGAACTTATTTGAACTCCAGAATTTTTGTGTGTTCAGAATGCACCATTCAAAGCCACATCATCAATTTTCAACCTTTTCTGACTTCATTTGTTATTTTTCATGCATTTACTGGGTTTTTGAGCTATAAGACCCTGAAATTCAAAAGCATTTCAAATGAACTCTTAAAAGGTTGAAAGTTTGCATGGTATCATCATTTCACCCACATAGCATGTGCTTAAAAGTTGAGAGGGTTACGGAAAAAACTAGATGCACTTCGTGTACAAAACGGACAATATCTTTTGAAGTATCAGGGCTTCAGATAAAAACTCATCTGTTACAAAGGGATATCATTTTTTTTGAACTTATTTGAACTCCAGACTTTTTGTGTGTTCAAAATGCACCATTCAAAGCCACATCATCAATTTTCAGCCTTTTTTGACTTCATTTGTTATTTTTCATGCATTTACTGATTTTTTGAGTTATAAGACCCTAAAATGCAAAAGCATTTCAAATGAACTATGAAGAGGCTGAAAGTTGGCATGGTGTCATCATTTCACCCACATAGCATGTGCCAAAAAGTTGAGAGGGTTACGGCAAAAACTAGATGCACTTTGTGTACAAAACAGACAATCTCTTTCGAAGTATCAGGGTTTCAGACAAAAACTCATCTGTTACATAGTTCTCATTGAATAACATATAGCTCTCTAGAGCATCTAGTTAAACCATGCATTGAAACTATGTAAAACCTTTCAATGCAGCAACAAATGCGATCATAATGACAACCAAGGTAACAATTGATCCAACGGCATAATAATACCAAGCCTCGGTATGAATGACATATTTTCTAATCTTTCTAATCTTCAACCGCATTGCATCCATCTTGATCTTGTGATCATCGACGACATCCGCAACATGCAACTCCAATATCATCTTCTCCTCCTCATTTTTTTATTTTTTCCTTCAAGTAATTGTTTTCATCTTCAACTAAATTTAACCTCTCGACAATAGGGTCAGTTGGAATTTCTGGTTCAACTACCTCCTAGATAAAAAAATCTATGTCACGTTGGTCGGCATAATTGTCATAAATAATAAATGAACCAAATAGTTATAAAAGATAATATATATATATACCACATCCGAATCATAGCCAGGACGAGGGCCGACGGGGGCGGATACCAAAACCATCGCACTATATAATAACAAGCAATAATAAAAGTAAAAAATTTGACAAGTATCTATCTAAAGTAATATTTCTTTCCTTTCAGAAAGAAGATAAGAACAAGAGGCTTGATACATCTCCAACGTATCTATAATTTTTGATTGTTCCATGCTATTATATTATCTGTTTTGGATAAGGGCTTTATTTTACACTTTTATATTATTTTTTGGGACTAACCTATTAACCGGAGGCCCAGCCCAAATTGTTGTTTTTTTTGCCTATTTCAGTGTTTTGCATAAAAGGAATATCAAATGGAGTCCAAACGGAATGAAACCTTCGGGAGCGTTATTTTTGGAATAAACGTGATCCAGGGGACTTGGAGTGGACTTCAAGAAACAATCAAGGAGGCCATGAGGCAGGGGGTGTGCCTACCCCCTGGGCGCGCCCTCCACCCACGTGGGCCCCTCGTGGGCCCCTCGTTGCTTCACCGACCTACTTCTTCCTCCTATATATCCATATACCCTGCAAACATCCAGGAACACCACGAAACCCTATTTCCACCGCCGCAACCTTCTATACCCAAGAGATCCCATCTTGGGCCTTTTCCGGAGCTCCGCCGGAGGGGGCATTGATCACGGAGGGCCTCTACATCAACTCCATGGCCCCTCCGATGATGTGTAAGTAGTTTACCTCAGACCTTCGGGTCCATAGCTAGTAGCTAGATGGCTTCTTCTCTCTCTTTGGATCTCAATACAAAGTTCTCCTCGATTCTCTTCGAGATCAATTCGATGTAATCTTCTTTTGCGGTGTGTTTGTCGAGATCCAATGAATTGTGGGTTTATGATCAAGTTTATCTATGAACAATATTTGAATCTTCTCTGAATTCTTTTATGTATGATTGTTTGATCTTTGCAAGTCTCTTCAAATTATCAGTTTGGTTTGGCCTACTAGATTGATCTTTCTTGCAATGGGAGAAGTGCTTAGCTTTGGGTTCAATCTTGCGGTGCTCGATCCCAGTGACAGAAACGGAAACGACACGTATTGTATTGTTGCCATCAAGGATAAAAAGATGGGGTTTATATCATATTGCATGAGTTTGTCCCTCTACATCATCTCATCTTGCTTAAGGCGTTACTCTGTTCTTATGAACCTAATACTCTAGATGCATGCTGGATAGCGGTCGATGTGTGGAGTAATAGTAGTAGATGCAGGCAGGAGTCGGTCTACTTGTCACAGACGTCATGCCTATATACTACATATTCTCATAATTATTCACTTTTCTATCAATTGCTCGACAATAATTTGTTCACCCAACGTAATACTTATGCTATCTTGAGAGAAGCCACTAGTGAAACCTGTGGCCCCGGGGTCTATTCTCCATCATATAAGTTTCCAATCTATTTTATTTTCCAATCTTTACTTTCAATCTATATCATAAAAATACCAAAAATATTTATCTTATTATCATTATCTCTATCAGATCTCACTCTTGCAAGTGGCCGTGAAGGGATTAACAACCCCTTTATCGCGTTGGTTGCGAGATTCTTATTTGTTTGTGTAGGTACGAGGTGACTCGTGTGTGGTCTCCTACTGGATTGAAACCTTGGTTCTCAAAAACTGAGGGAAATACTTACGCTGCTTTGCCGCATCACCCTTTGCTCTTCAACGAAAAACCAACGCAGTGCTTAAGAGGTAGCAAGAAGGATTTGTGGCGCCGTTGCCGGGGAGATCTACGCCAACTCAAGACATACCAAGTACCCATCACAACTCTTATCCTTCGCATTACATTATTTGCCATTTGCCTCTCGTTTTCCTCTCCCCCAGTTCACCCTTGCCGTTTTATTCACCCTCTTTTCCTTTCGCCCTCTCTTTCCGTTCGCTTTTTCTTCACTTGTTTGCTTGTGTGTTGGATTGCTTGCTTGTCACGATGGCTCAAGATAATACTAAATTGTGTGACTTTGCCAATACCAACAATAATGATTTTATTAGCACTCTGATTGCTCCTTTTACCGATGTTGAATCTTGTGAAATTAATACTGCTTTACTGAATCTTGTCATGAAAGATCCGTTTTCTAGCCTTCCTAGTGAAGATTCCGCTACCCATCTAAACAATTTTGTTGATTTGTGTAATATGCAAAATAAGAAATATGTTGAGAATGATATTGTTAAACTTAAACTATTTCCGTTTTTGCTTAGAGATCGTGCTAAAGCTTGGTTTTCGTCTTTGCCTAAAAATAGTATTGATTCATGGAATAAATGCAAAGATGCTTTTTATCTCTGAGTATTTTCCTCCCACTAAGATCATCTCTCTTAGAAACGATATTATGAATTTTAAGCAACTTGATCATGAGCATGTTGCACAATCTTGGGAGAGGATGAAATTAATGATACGTAATTCCCCTACACATGGTTTGAATTTATGGATGATTATACAAAATTTTTATGCCGGATTGAATTTTGCTTTTAGAAATCTTTTAGATTCGGCCGCGGGAGGCACTTTTATGGAAATCACTTTAGGTGAAGCTACCAAACTCCTAGATAATATTATGGTTAGTTATTCTCAATGGCACACTGAAAGATCTACTAGTAAAAAGGTGCATGCAATTGAAGAGATTAATGTTTTGAGTGGAAAGATGGACGAACGTATGAAATTGTTTGCTAATAAGAGTGCTCCTACTGATCCTAATGATATGTCTTTGTCTACTTTGATTGAGAATAATAATGGATCTATGGATGTGAATTTTGTTGGTAGGAATAATTTTGGTAACAACGCATATAGAGGTAATTTTAATACTAGGCCGTTTCCTAGTAATTCCTCTAATAATTATGGTAATTACTACAACAATTCTTATGGAAATTATAATAATATTCCCTCTGATTTTGAATCTAGTATTAAAGAATTTATTAGTTCGCAAAAGAGTTTCAATGCTTTGATTGAAGAAAAATTGCTTAAGATTGATGAATTGGCTAGGAACGTGGATAGAATTTTCTTGATGTTGATTCTTTGAAACTTAGATCTATTCCACCTAAGCATGATATCAATGAGTCTCTCAAAGCCATGAGAATTTCCATTGATGAGTGCAAATAAAGAACCGCTAGGATGCGTGCTAAGAAAGATTGCTTTCTAAAAGCGTGTTCTTCTAGTTTTCATGATAATAAGGATGAAGATCTAAAAGTGATTGATTTGTCCCCTATTAAATCATTGTTTTGCAATATGAATCTTGATAATGATGGCACTGGAGATGAGTCAACTTTAGTTAGAAGGCATCCCAAAAATTCGGAGTTTTTAGATCTTGATGCAAAAATTGTTAAAAGTGGGATTGAAGAGGTCAAAACTTTAGATAGCAACGAACCCACTATCTTGGATCAAGGAATTTAATTATGATAATTTCTCTTTGATAGATTGTATTTCCTTGTTGCAATCCATGCTAAATTCTCCTCATGCTTATAGTCAAATAAAGCTTTCACTAAACATATCATTGATGCTTTGATGCAATCTTACAAAGAAAAACTTGAGTTGGAAGTTTCTATCCCTAGAAAACTTTATGATGAGTGGGAACCTACAATTAAAATTAAAATTAAAGATCATGAATGCTATGCTTTCTGTGATTTGGGTGCTAGTGTTTCCACGATCCCCAAAACTTTGTGTGATTTGCTAGGTTCTATGAATTTGATGATTGTTCTTTGAACTTGCACCTTGCGGATTCCACTAGTAAGAAAGCTATGGGAAAGATTAATGATGTTCTTATTGTTGCAAATAGGAATTATGTGCTCGTGTATATCATTGTTCTTGATATAGATTACAATCCTTCATGTCCTATTATTCTTGCACTACTAGGGAAAATCCTATACACAGAATCTTACCAGCAGCGCGCTTTAAAATAAAGCGCTGCTGCTAACTAGCAGTAGTGCTCGCGCACAAACCTCGCTGCTGAAATGAATGTATCAGTAGTGCACCCACTCTAAGACGCGCTACTACTATAATTGCCACGACGCCACCGCGAGGCTAGTTCTAGCAGCAGCGCGCTTGTATGAAGAGCGCTACTGCTAGGGACCATAGTAGTAGCGCATTTACACAATAACCGCTACTGCTAAGTTTACTAAAAAAATAGTCCCACCTCGCTTCGTGAAGAGAGTTTGTACCACCTTAAATATGTTACTTCTCAAACTTTCACAACCACTTGGTCTTCATTGAACTCTATGTGTAAAATTTGTGGCCGCAATATGAGTCTTCACCAGTTCCTAAACTGGTGAGGACTCATATTGACAAATCAGATTGTACACAAAAAGATCATTGAGGATCAATGTATTTTTGATGTCTATTTTTACATGCTGACACATAGCAGTAGCGCGCTCTTTGTGAAAGGCGCTACTGCTAGGTCGTTTAGCAGTAGCGCCTTTTGCTATAGCGTGCTACTGCTAAGCCATTCCATCTCCCCCACTCTCCGACCTATCCGATCCACTCACACTCACACTCACTCGATCTCCCCCTCAACCCCCACGCCGGTCCTCCCCCATCGCCCCTCCTCCGATCTGCGCTGCCGCCACCTCCCCCTCCTCGCTGGACTCGGTACCAGCCTCCTCCTCCGTCCTCCCTCTAGTCGCCGCTGGCCGGCCCCTCCTCGCTCCGCCTTCCTTCTCCGTCCTCCCTCCACTTGCTGCCCGCTGGCCCCTCCTCGCTCCGTCTTCCTCCTCCGTCCTACTCTCTTCTCGCTCCTCAACTCGCCCCTCCTTCTCCCTCCTCCCTCCTCCATCCACAACCCCTCCTCCCTGCTACATTTTGATTTTTTAGGCTAGTTGATTTAGTTGATTTAGAACATTTTAATTTAGTTGATTTAGTATGTAGTTGATTTACTTGATTTAGAACATCTTGATTTAGTTGATTTAGTAGGCTAGTTGATTTAGTTGATTTAGTAAGCTAGTTGATTTAGAACATTTTGATTTAGTTGATTTAGTATGCTAGTGGATTTAGTAGGCTAGTTGATTTAGTTGATTTAGTATGCACCATTTTATTGTTATTTTTCTATACATGGATAGGTAGATGCTTTTGTTTTTTTGTAATAAGTTATTTTTTGGCAAAATGTAGGTGCCAATTTAGTTAAATTTGCCACTTGTTTTTAATCAATTATCTTAGGCAATAGGGGCCAGATGAGATGAAATGTCTTGGTAGTTGGTACCCTTATTTGGTACATATTTGTGAAAAGTTTTTTCGGCAATAGGTACCACCGAAATGCTTTGTCCATAAAATTGCTTCTCGCGGAAGAACCAAAAATATCACATGCTACTATTTTTCTTTCATGTGAAGTGAATCATTAATCCTTTGCTCATATTGCTTTAGGAAAATGGCGCCACCGCCACCACTATGTTGACTGTGCAAGTCAAGGTGCACCAGCAGCCTTGCAATTGGTAAGCTGTTCGGCATCTACTTCCAGCCGAGTTTTCGTCATGCGGCAGTAATAAATTAGATGAAATGTAACAACTATTTTATTTTTAGTGTTGGCATAACTGCATTGTGTCATTTTGCTTTTTTACACAGATCATCGCATGCAATGTGAGGTTGAAATTCAACAAGCTGACAGGAGACACTGTGACATTTGAGGCTCCTGGGGGGGCCGTACACTATGGAGGTCGAGAAAGGATGCAATATGTCGCAGATTGGAGGAGATGGATGGGCCCGTTTCCTTGCCCACATGCGTCTTACTGGTGGTGAGTTGATCCGCTTCTCCTTTAGAGCAGAAAGACCCAAGCTGGCTGTCATTTATCTCAACCTGGTGGAAGATGACGAAGATGATGAAGATGACGAAGATGATGAAGATAGTGAGGACCCACTCGATGAAGATGATGAGAACCCACTTCATGAAGCCATCATAGATCAAAGAATGAGGATGAGTGAGGAAGAGGTGTGCAACCTATGGGACATAATTCCGCCACGTGATGACTTTGTCGGGGTGCCATTCGTGACCCGCCTGACAAGTACCATGGTCGATCGGCATGAAATGGTATGTTATACGTACCGCATGTAGTAATTTGATGATATATATATGCTTTATTGTTATACTTACAAATGCAAATTATTCGATGATATGCTTAGTGAATCCGATGATATGCTTAGTGTAGAGTCCAATGATATGCTTTGTGGAATCTAGTCGATGGTATGCTTTAGTGTAGAGTCTGATCACATGCTCTTATTAGTGTCGAATCCAATGAACTATTAATAGTGTAGATAATCCATATATACTTATTAGTAGAATTCATGATTAGTTAGTACAAATGCGTAGTACTGTGTCTTTTGATAGTGTAGAAATCTAGACTTAATAGAAATATATTTGCAAGAGTATATGCGAGGCTATTTATTAATTGATATGTTTTTCTTATTCAGAAATTGCCAAAGAACCTATCTGTGAGTTGTGGTATCGAGCCTGATGAAGAAGGCTTAGCTGGACTACGCCTTACCGCAAGGGGCTCCGTCACCACCTGTACTTACCGCATGGACACAGACGGTCGCACACACTTAAACTCGGTTGGGTGGAAGAGATTCATCGTTGGCAAGAATCTTCAAGTTGGACAGGCCATCCTAATTACTACCAGGAACACCCACCGCCCAGGCTTGAGGATGATGATCGTCGTCGATATCATCTAGAACTACATGTGTGTGTGGCTATATCATCTAGAACTACATATGATGATCATCGTCGATATCATGTAGAACTACATATGATGATCGTCGTCGATATTATCTAGAACTACATATGATAAACGTCGTCGATATCACCTTGTACTGCTTGAGGATGCATGTTGAGTATATATGAAATTATTATCTAGTACTCCCTCCGTTCCAAATTACTCGTCGTGGTTTTAGTTCAAATTTGAACTAAAACCATGACGAGTAATTTGGAACCGAGGGAGTACTACCTAGTACCTATAATGCTTTATGATATTGATATCTAGTAGTACCTAGTATCTGGAAATTGTTGTGTATTGAAGCTGAAACGGGGTAGGAAGCCGAGGGGGAATGATGAAAGATATAGCGGTAGCGCGGGGCAAGGAAATCGCTACAGCTAATTAATAGTAGCACGTTCCGAAAACGCGCTGCTGATACAGTCCAGAGTAGTAGCGCGTGTACAGACCGCGCTACTACTAATAGTTAGCTGTAGCGCCTTATTGGTAGCGCGGCTGCCCGCGCTGCTAATAGCCCCAAAACCCGCGCTACTACTAGGGTTTTCCCTAGTAGTGTTGGTAGACCTTTCCTTAGAACGATTGGTCCAATTATTGATATGAAGGAAGGGAACATTAGATTCCAATTTCCGTTAAGGAAAAGGATGGAACACTTCCGTAGAAATAAATTAAATTACCATATGAATCTGTTATGAAATCCACTTATGGATTGCCTACCAAAGATGGCAATACCTAGATCTATCTTGCTTTTATGCCTAGATAGGGGCGTTAAACGATAGCGCTTGTTGCAAGGCAACACAATTTTATTTTTATTCCCTGATTTTTTTTCCTGTTTAGTAATAAATAATTTATCTAGCCTATGTTTTGGTTGTGTTTTTTTTGTTTAATTAGTGTTTGTGTCAAGTAGAACCGTTGGGTAGACTTGGGGGAAGTCTTTTTGATCTTGCTGTAAAAAACAGAAACTTTAGCGCTCACAAGAATTGCTGCCATTTTTTATTGTAGAGTGATATTTAGTTAATTATTGTTGAAGATGATTAATAGATAAATTCCTCACGTCCAGAAATTTATTTTAGAATTTTAGGGGTTCCAGAAGTTTGCGTTAGTTATAGATTACTACAGACTGTTATGTTTTTGACAGATTCTGTTTTTCGTGTGTTGTTTGCTTATTTTGATGAATCTATGGCTAGTAATAGAGTTTATGAACCATAGAAAAGTTGTAATACAGTAATTTTAACACCAATATAAATAAAGAATGAGTTCATTACAGTACCTTGAAGTGGTTTTTTGTTTTCTTTCACTAACGGAGCTCACGAGATTTTCTGTTAAGTTTTCTGTTGTGAAGTTTTCAAGTTTTGGGTAAAGATTTGATGGATTATGGAACAAGGAGTGGCAAGAGCCTAAGCTTGGGGATTCCCAAGGCACCCCAAGGTAAAATCCAAGGCCACGAAAAAGCCTAAGCTTGGGGATGCCCTGGAAGGCATCCCCTCTTTTGTATTCATTCATCGGTAACTTTACTTGGAGCTATATTTTTATTCACCACATGATATGTGTTTTGCTTGGAGCGTCTTGTATGATTTGAGTCTTCACTTTTTAGTTTGCCACAATCATCCTTGCTGTACAAACCTTTTGAGAGAGACACACATGAATCGGAATTTATTAGAATACTCTATGTGCTTCACTTATATCTTTTGAGCTATATAGTTTTTGCTCTAGTGCTTCACTTATATCTTTTAGAGCACGGCGGTGGTTCTATTTTATATAAATAATGGATCTCTCATGCTTCACTTATATTATTTTGAGAGTCCTTTGGAACAACATGGCAATTTTCTTTTAGGCATTATAAAAACTTTCATATAAGTGCATTGAATACTAAGAGAAGTTTGATACTTGATGATTGTTTTGAGATATGGAGATGGTGATATTAGAGTCATGATAGTTGAGTAGTTGTGAATTTGAGAAATACTTGTGTTTAAGTTTGTGATTCCCGTAGCATGCACTTATGGTGAACCGTTATGTGATGAAGTCGGAGCATGATTTATTTATTGATTGTCTTCCTTATGAGTGGCGGTCGGGGACGAGCGATGGTCTTTTCCTACCAATCTATCCCCCTATGAGCATGCGTGTAGTACTTTGTTTCGATAACTAATAGATCTTTGCAATAAGTATGTGAGTTCTTTATGACTAATGTTGAGTCCATGGATTATACGCACCCTCACCCTTCCACATTTGCTAGCCTCTCTAGTACCGCACAATTTTCGCCGGTACCATAAACCCACCATATACCTTCCTCAAAACAGCCACCATACCTACCTATTATGGCATTTCCATAGCCATTCCGAGATATATTTCCATGCAACTTTCCACCGTTCTATTGTTATGACACGCTTCATCATTGTCATATTGCTTTGCATGATCATGTAGTTGACATCGTATTTGTGACAAAGTCACCGTTCATAATGTTTTCATACATGTCACTCTTGATTCATTGCATATCCCGGTGCACCGCCGGAGGCATTTACGCAGAGTCATATTTTGTTCTAAGTATTGAGTTCTAATTCTTGACTTGTAAGTAAAGAGAAGTGCGATGATCATCATTATTAGAGCATTGTCCCAGTGAGGAAAGGATGATGGAAACTATGATTCCTCCACAAGTCGGAATGAGACTCCGTACGAAAAAAAGAGAGAGAAAAGAGGCCAAAAGAAAAAAAAAGAAAGAAGGCCCAAATTAAAAAAATGAGAGAAAAAGAGAGAAGGGACAATGTTACTATCCTATTTCCACACTTATGCTTCAAAGTAGCACCATGATCTTCATGATAGAGAGTCTCCTATGTTGTCTCATAAACTAGTGGGAATTTTACATTATAGAACTTGGCTTGTATATTCCAATGATGGGCTTCCTCAAATTGCCCTAGGTCTTCATGAGCAAGCAAGTTGGATGCACACCCACTTAGTTTCTTTTGTTGAGCTTTCATACACTTATAGCTCAAGTGCATCCGTTGCATGGCAATCCCTACTCACTCACATTGATATCTATTAATGGGCATCTCCATAGCCCATTGATATGCCTAGTTGATGTGAGACTATCTTCTCATTTTTGTCTTCTCCACAACCACCATTCTATTCCACCTATAGTGCTACGTCCATGGCTCACGCTCATGTATTGCGTGAAAATTGAAAAAGTTTGAGAACATCAAAAGTATGAAACAATTGCTTGGCTTGTCATCAGGGTAGTGCATGATTTAATATTTTGTTTGATGAAGATAGAGCATAGCCAGACTATATGATTTTGTAGGGATAACTTTCTTTAGTCATGTTATTTTGAGAAGACATGATTGCTTAGTTAGTATGCTTGAAGTATTATTATTTCTATGTCAATATTAAACTTTTATCTTGAATGTTTCGGATCTGAACATTCATGTCACAATAAAGAAAAATTACATTGAGAAATATGTTAGGAAGCATTCCACATCAAAAATTCTATTTTTATCATTTACCTACTCGAGGACGAGCAGGAATTAAGTTTGGGGATGCTTGATACGTCTCCAATGTATCTATAATTTTTGATTGTTCCATGCTATTATATTATCTGTATTGGATGTTAAAGGACTTTATTTTACACTTTTATATTATTGTTGGGACTAACATATTAACCGGAGGCCCAACCCAAATTGTTGTTTTTTGCCTATTTCAGTGTTTCGCAGAAAAAGAATATCAAACGGAGTCCAAACGGAATGAAACCTTCGGGAGCGTTATTTTTGGAGCAAACGAGATCCAGGGGACTTGGAGTGGAAGTCAAGAAACAATTAAGGAGGCCACGAGGCAGGGGCGCGCCTACCCCCCTGGGCGCGCCCTCCACCCTTGTGGGCCCCTCGTTGCTCCACCGACATACTTCTTCCTCCTATATATATCCATATACCCCGCAAACATCCAGGAGCACCACGAAACCCTATTTCCACCGCTGCAACCTTCTGTACCCAAGAGATCCCATCTTGGGGCCTGTTGGGGATCGTTGTAGAAATAAAAAAATTCTACGCATTACCAAGATCAATCTATGGAGCAACTAGCAACAAGAGAGGGGCGTGCATGTTCATACCCTTGAAGATCGCGAGTCGGAAGCGTTGCAAGAACGCGGTTGGAGGAGTCGTACACGTAGCGATTCAGATCGCGGCCGAATCCAATCTAAGCACCGAACGATGGTGCCTCCGCGTTCAAGACACGTGCAGCCTGGTAATGTCTCCCGCGCCTTGATCCAGCAAGGAGGAGGGAGAGGTTGAGGAAGAAGGCTCCAACAGCAGCACGACGTCGTGGTGGTGATGGAGTGGCAGTTCTCCGGCAGGGCTTCGCAAAGCTCACGCGAAGGAGGAGAGGTGTTGAGGAGGGGAGGGGCTGCACCTTGGATGTGGTGCTGCAGCCCTCCCCTCGCCCCTCTATTTATAGGGAGAAGGGGGAAGGGGCCGGCCCTCTAAATGAGATCTAGAGGGGGGCGGCAGCCAAGGGGGAGGAGGCTTGCCCCCCAAGCAAGGGTGGCGCCCCCCTTTAGGGTCCCCCCCCCAAATCCTAGGCGCATGGGCCCTAGGGTGGGATGGCGCCCAGCCCACTAGGGGCTGGTTCCCTTCCACCTACAGCCCATAAGACCCTCCGGGGCAGGTGGACTTGTTAGACTATGCTTTGGTCTATTGTTGGACTTGGTGTTACCGGTCAGAGCTGGTCGTACGCTCCACTCATCCACCACCCTTGCATGGCACATGCAAGGCTGTTAGCCGCACTCTATCTTCCCATCGATCTAGGATCGATTGTTAGTCTGTTTACGTGCATGTGTATCTCTCTCCCTCTCTCTCATGTACTCTATTATATATTACCCCATTGTGGATGAATACGAGTGTGATGCATTGCAACCCCTAGTTTATCTTCTATCAGGACCCTCCCGGTGGACCCCCGGAACCCCTCCGGTGGTCCCGGTACAATACCGGCATACCCCCGAATATTTCTGGTGACCGTATTATGACTTCACATATATAAATCTTCACCTCCGGACTATTCCGGAACTCCTCGTGACGTCCGGGATCTCATCCGGGACTCCGAAAAACATTCAGTAATCACATACAAATCTTTCTAATAACCCTAGCGTCATCGAACCTTAAGTGTGTAGACCCTATGGGTTCGGGAACCATGCAGACATGATCGAGACAACTCTCCGGCCAATAACCAACAGCGGGATCTGGATACCCATGTTGGCTCCCACATGTTCCACGATGATCTCATTGGATGAACCACGATGTCGAGGATTCAAGCAATCCCGTATATAATTCCCTTTGTCAATCGGTACATTACTTGCCCGAGATTCGATCGTCGGTATCCCAATACCTTGTTCAATCTCGTTACCGGCAAGTCACTTTACTTGTTCCGCAACACATCATCCCGTGACCAACCCTTAGTCACATTGAGCTCATTATGATGATGTCTTACTGAGTGGGCCCAGAGATACCTCTCCGTCATACGGAGTGACAAATCCCAGTCTCGATTCGTGCCAACCCAACAGACACTTTCGGAGATACCCGTAGTGCACCTTTATAGCCACCCAGTTACGTTGTGATGTTTAGCACACCCAAAGTATTCCTAAAGTATCCGAGAGTTGCAAAATCTCATGGTCTAAGGAAAATATACTTGACATTAGAAAAGCTTTAGTAGACGAACTACACCATCTTGCGCTATGCTTAGGATTGGGTCTTGTCCATCACATCATTCTCCTAATGATGTGATCCCGTTATCAATGACATCCAATGTCCATGGTCAGGAAACCGTAACCATCTATTGATCAACGAGATAGTCAACTAGAGGCTCACTAGGGACATGTTGTGGTCTATGTATTCACACATGTATTACGATTTCCGGATAACACAATTATAGCATGAACAATAGACAATTATTATGAACAAGGAAATATAATAATAACCATTTTATTATTGCCTCTAGGGCATATTTCCAACAGTCTCCCACTTGCACTAGAGCCAATAATCTAGTTACATTGTGATGAATCGAACACCCATAGTGTTCTGGTGTTGATCATGTTTTGCTCGAGGAAGAGGTTTAGTCAATGGATCTGTGACACTCGGGTCCGTATGCACTTTACAAATATCTATGTCTCCATTTTGAACATTTTCACGAATGGAGTTGAAGCGACGCTTGATATGTCTGGTCTTCCTGTGAAACCTGGGCTCCTTGGCAAGGGTAATAGCTCCAGTGTTGACACAGAAGAGAGTCATCGGGCCAGACGCATTGGGAATAACTCCTAGGTCAGTAATGAACTCCTTCATCCAGATTGCTTCTTGTGCTGGCTCCGAGGCTACCATGTACTCCGCTTCACATGTAGATCCCGCCACGATGCTTTGCTTGCAACTACACCAGCTGACTGCCCCACCATTCAAAATATACACGTATCCGGTTTGTGACTTGGAGTCATCCAGATCTGTGTTGAAGCTAGCATTGACGTAACCTTTTACGACGAGCTCATCGTCACCTCCATAAACGAGAAACATATCCTTAGTCCTTTTCAGTTACTTCAGGATATTCTTGACCACTATCCAGTGTTCCATGCCGGGATTACTTTGGTACCTTCCTACCAAACTTACGGCAAGGTTTACATTAGGTCTGGTACACATCATGGCATACATAATAGACCCTATGGCCGAGGCATAGGGGATGACACTCATCTTTTCTCTATCTTCTGCCGTGGTCAGGCATTGAGCCGTGCTCAATCTCATACCTTGCAATACAGGCAAGAACCCCTTCTTGGACTGATCCATATTGAACTTCTTCAATATCTTGTCAAGGTACGTACTTTGTGAAAGACCAATGAGGCGTCTCGGTCTATCTCTATAGATCTTGATGCCTAATATATAGGCAGCTTCTCCAAGATCCTTCATTGAAAAACACTTGTTCAAGTAGGCCTTTATGCTTTCCAAGAATTCTATATCATTTCCCATCAATAGTATGTCATCCACATATAATATGAGAAATGCTACAGAGCTCCCACTCACTTTCTTGTAAACACAGGCTTCTCCATAAGTCTGCATAAACCCAAATGCTTTGATCATCTCATCAAATAGAATGTTCCAACTCCGAGATGCTTGCACACCTTGTCAGCATTCTTAGGATCGACAAAACCTTCTGGCTGCATCATATACAATTCTTCCTTTAAGGAAACCATTAAGGAATGCCGCTTTGACGTCCATTTGCCATATCTCATAATCATAGAATGCGGCAATTGCTAACATCATTCGGAAGGACTTCAGCTTCGCTACGGGTGAGAAAGTCTCATCGTAGTCAACCTCTTGAAACTATCGATAACCCTTAGCGACAAGCCGAGCCTTATAGATGGTCACATTACCATCCGCGTATGTCTTCTTCTTAAAGATCCATTTATTTTCTATGGCTCGCCGATCATCGGGCAAGTCAGTCAAAGTCCATACTTTGTTTTCATACATGGATCCTATCTCGGATTTCATGGCTTCCAGCCATTTGTTGGACTCTGGGCCCGCCATTGCTTCTTCATAGTTCGAAGGTTCACCATTGTCTAACAACATGATTTCCAGGACAGGGTTGCCGTACCACTCTGGTGCGGAACATGTCCTTGTGGACCTACGAAGTTCAGTAGCAACTTGATCTGAAGTTTCATGATCATCACCATTAACTTCCTCTCTAGTCGGTGCAGGCACCTCAGAAACATTTTCTTGAGCTGCGCCACTATCCGGTTCAAGAGGCAATACTTCATCAAGTTCTACTTTCCTCCCACTTACTTCTTTCGAGAGAAACTCTTCCTCTAGAAAGGATCCATTCTTGGCAACAAAGATCTTGCCTTCGGATCTGAGGTAGAAGGTATACCCAATAGTTTCCTTAGGGTATCCTATGAAGACGCAGTTTTCCGATTTGGGTTAGAGCTTTTCAGGTTGAAGTTTCTTGACATAAGCATCGCATCCCCAAACTTTCAGAAACGACAGCTTAGGTTTCTTACCAAACCACAATTCATACGGTGTCGTCTCAACGGATTCCGACGGAGCCCTATTTAAAGTGAATGCGGCAGTCTCTATAGCATAACCCCAAAATGACAGCGGTAGATCGGTAAGAGACATCATAGATCGTACCATATCCAATAGAGTGCGATTATGATGTTCGGACACACCATTATACTGAGGTGTTCCAGGCGGCGTGAGTTGTGAATCAATTCCGCATTTCCTTAAGTGCTTGCCAAATTCGTGACTCAAATATTCTCCCCCACGATATGATCGTAAGAACTTGATTTTCCTGTCACATTGATTCTCAACCTCACTCTGAAATCCTTGAACTTTTCAAAGGTCTCAGACTTGTGTTTCGTCAAGTAGACATACCCATATCTACTCAAGTCATCAATGAGGGTGAGAACATAATGATAGCCTCCGCGAGCCTCAACACTCATTGGACCGCACACATCAGTATGTATGATTTCCAATAAGTTGGTTGCTCGCTCCGTTGTTCCGGTGAACGGAGTCTTGGTCATTTTTCCCATGAGGCATGGTTCGCACATGTCAAATGATTCATAATCAAGAGACTCCAAAAGTCCATCTGCATGGAGTTTCTTCATGCGATTGACACCAATGTGACCAAGGCGGCAGTGCCACAAGTATGTGGGACTATCATTATCAACCTTACATCTTTTGGCATTCACACTATGAATATGTGTAACATCACGTTTGAGATTAAATAATAATAAACAATTGACCAGCGGGGCATGACCATAAAACATGTCTCTCATATACATAGAACAACCATTACTCTCAGATTTAAATGAGTAGCCATCTCGCATTAAACGAGATCCAGATACAATGTTCATGCTCAAAGCTGGTACTAAATAACAATTATTGAGGTTTAAAACTAATCCCGTAGGTAAATGTAGAGGTAGCGTGCCGACGATGATCACATCGACCTTGGAACCATTCCCGACGCGCATCATCACCTCGTCCTTCGCCAGTCCCCGTTTATTCCGCAGCTCCTGTTTTGAGTTACAAATATGAGCAACGACACCGGTATCAAATACCCAGGAGGTACTACGAGCGCTGGTTAGGTACACATCAATAACATGTATATCACATATACCTTTGACATTGCCGGCCTTCTTATCCGCTAAGTACTTGGGGCAGTTCCGCTTCCAGTGACCGTTTCCCTTGCAATAAAAGCACTTAGTCTCAGGCTTGGGTCCATTCTTTGACTTCGTCCCGGCAGCTTGCTTACCGGGCGCGGCAACTCCCTTGCCGTCCTTCTTGAAGTTCTTTTTACCCTTGCCTTTCTTGAACTTAGTGGTTTTATTCACCATCAACACTTGATGTTCCTTTTGATTTCCACCTCCGCTGATTTCAGCATTGAATATACCTCCGGAATGGTCTTTTCCATCCCCTGCATATTGAAGTTCATCACAAAGCTCTTGTAGCTAGGTGGGAGCGACTGAAGGATTCTGTCAACGACCGCATCATCCGGGAGATTAACTCCCAGTTGAGACAAGCGGTTGTGCAACCCAGACATTTTGAGTATGTGCTCGTTGACGGAACTATTCTCCTCCATCTTACAACTGTAGAACTTGTCAGAGACTTCATATCTCTCGACCCGGGCATGAGCTTGGAAAACCATTTTCAGCTCTTGGAACATCTCATATGCTCCGTGTTGCTCAAAATGCTTTTGGATCCCCGGTTCTAAGCTGTAAAGAATGCCGCATTGAACCAGGGAGTAATCATCACTGCGCGTCTGCCAGGCGGTCATAACGTCTTGATCTGCTGGGAAAACAAGTGCTTCACCTAGCGGTGCATCAAGGACATATGCTTTTTTGGCAGCTACGAGGATAATCCTCAGGTTACAGACCCAGTCTGTGTAGTTGCTCCCATCGTATTTCAGCTCTGTTTTCTCTAGGTACGCGTTGAAGTTGAGGGAAACATTAGCGTGGGCCATTTGATCTACAAGACATATTGCAAAGTTTTTTAGACTATGTTCATGATAATTAAGTTCATCTAATCAAATTATTTAATGAACTCCCACTTAGATAGACATCCCTCTAGTCATCTAAGTGATACATGATCCGAGTCAACTAGGCCATGTCCGATCATCACGTGAGATGGACTAGTCATCATCGGTGAACATCTTCATGTTGATCGTATCTTCTATACGACTCATGTTCGACCTTTCGGTCTTCCGTGTTGCGAGGCCATGTCTGTACATGCTAGGCTCGTCAAGTCAACCTAAGTGTATTTGTGTGTAAATCTGGCTTACACCCGTTGTATGCGAACGTTAGAACCTATCACACCCGATCATCATGTGGTGCTTCGGAACAACGGACCTTAGCAACGGTGCACAGTTAGGGGGAACACCATTCTTGATATTTTAATGAGGGATCATCTTATTTATGCTACCGTCGTTCTAAGCAAATAAGATGTAAAAACATGATAAACATCACATGCAATCAAATAGTGACATGATATGGCCAATATCATTTTGCTCCTTTTAATCTCCATCTTCGGGGCGCCATGATCATCATCGTCACCGGCATGACACCATGACCTCCATCATCATGATCTCCATCCTTGTGTCTTCACGAAGTTGTCTCACCAAGTATTACTTCTACTACTATGGCTAACGGTTAGCAATAAAGTAAAGTAATTACATGACATTTATGTTGACACTCAGGTCATAAATAAATTAAGACAACTCCTATGGCTCCTGCCGGTTGTCATACTCATCGACATGCAAGTCGTGATTCCTATTACAAGAACATGATCAATCTCATACATCACATATATCATTCATCACATTCTTTTGGCCATATCACATCACACGGCATATGCTGCAAAAACAAGTTAGACGTCCTCTAATTGTTGTTGCAAGGTTTTTTACGTGGATGCTATAGGTTTGTAGCAAGAACGTTTCTTACCTACGCCAAAACTACAACGTGATATGCCAATTTCTATTTACCCTTCATAAGGACCCTTTTCATCGAATCCGATCCGACTAATGTGGGAGAGACAGACACCCGCTAGCCACCTTATGCAACTAGTGCATGTCAGTCAGTGGAACCAGCCTCATAAGCGTACGTGTAAGGTCGGTCAAGGCCGCTTCATCCCACGATGCCGCCGAATCAAGATAAGACTAGTAACGGCAAGTAAATTGACAAAATTGACGCCCACAACAACTTGTGTTCTACTCGTGCATAGAAACTACGCATAGACCTGGCTCATGATGCCACTGTTGGGGATCGTTGCAGAAATTTAAAAAAATTCTATGCATTACCAAGATCAATCTATGGAGAAACTAGCAACGAGAGAGGGGAGTGCATCTTCATACCCTTGAAGATCGCGAGTCGGAAGCGTTGCAAGAACGGGTTGGAGGAGTCGTACACGTAGCGATTCAGATCGTGGCCGAATCCGATCTAAGCACCGAACGACGGTGCCTCAGCGTTCAACACACGTACAGCCCGGTGACGTCTCCCGCGCTTTGATCCAGCAAGGAGGAGGGAGAGGTTGAGGAAGAAGGCTCCAACAGCAGCACGACGGCGTGGTGGTGATGGAGTGGTAGTTCTCCCGCAGGGCTTCGCCAAGCTCACACGGAGGAGGAGAGGTGTTGGGGAGGGGAGGGGATGCGCCTTGGATGTGGTGCTGCAGCCCTCCCCTCGCCCCTCTTTTTATAGCGAGAAGGGGGAAGGGGGGCCGGCCCCTCTATATGAGATCTAGAGGGGGGCGACGGCCAAGGGGGAGGGGGCTTGCCCCCCAAGAAAGGGTGGCGCCGCCCTTTAGGGTTCCCCCCAAACCCTAGGCGCATGGGCCCTAGGGTGGGATGGCGCCCAGCCCACTAGGGGCTGGTTCCCTTCCACCTACAGCCCATAAGGCCCTCCGGGGCAGGTGGACCCTCCCGGTGGACCCCCGGAACCCCTCCGGTGGTCCCGGTACAATACCGGCATACCCGCGAATATTTCCGGTGACCGTATGATGACTTCCCATATATAAATCTTCACCTCTGGACTATTCCTGAACTCCTCGTGACGTCCGGGATCTCATCCGGGACTCCGAACAACATTCGGTAATCACATACAAATCTTCCTAATAACCCTAGTGTCATCGAACCTTAAGTGTGTAGACCCTACGGGTTCAGGAACCATGCAGACATGACCGAGACAACTCTCCGGCCAATAACCAACAGCGGGATCTGGATACCCATGTTGGCTCCCACATGTTCCATGATGATCTCTTTGGAAGAACCATGATGTCGAGGATTCAAGCAATCCCGTATACAATTCCCTTTGTCAATCGGTACGTTACTTGCCCGAGATTCGATCGTCGGTATCCCAATACCTCGTTCAATCTCGTTACCGGCAAGCCACTTTACTCGTTCCACAACACATCATCCCGTGACCAACCCTTAGTCACATTGAGCTCATTATGATGATGTCTTACCGAGTGGGCCCAGAGATACCTCTCCGTCATACGGAGTGACAAATCCTAGTCTCGATTCGTGCCAACCCAACAGACACTTTCGGAGATACCCGTAGTGCACCTTTATAGCCACCCAGTTACGTTGTGACGTTTGGCACACTCAAAGTATTCCTACAGTATCCGGGAGTTGCACAATCTCATGGTCTAAGGAAAAGATACTTCACATTAGAAAAGCTTTAGCAGGCGAACTACGCGATCTTGCGATATGCTTAGGATTGGGTCTTGTCCATCACATCATTCTCCTAATGATGTGATCACGTTATCAATGACATCCAATGTCCATGGTCAGGAAACCGTAACCATCTATTGATCAACGAGCTAGTCAACTAGAGGCTCACTAGGGACATGTTTTGGTCTATGTATTCACACATGTATTACAATTTCCGGATAACACAATTATAGCATGAACAATAGACAATTATTATGAACAAGGAAATATAATCATAACCATTTTATTATTGCCTTTAGGGCATATTTCCAACAGGGCCTTTTCCGGAGCTTCGCTGGAGGGGCCATTGATCAAGGAGGGCCTCTACATCAACTCCATGGCCCCTCCGATGATGTGTGAGTAGTTTACCTCAGACCTTCGGGTCCATAGCTAGTAGCTAGATGGATTCTTCTCTCTCTTTGGATCTCAATACAAAGTTCTTCTCGATTCTCTTGGAGATCTATTCAATGTAATCTTCTTTTGCAGTGTGTTTGTCAAGATCCGATGAATTGTGGGTTTATGATCAAGTTTATCTATGAAAAATATTTGAATCTTCTCTGAATTCTTTTATGTATGATTGGTTTATCTTTGCCAGTCTCTTCGAATTATCAGTTTGGTTTGGCCTACTAGATTGATCTTTCTTGCAATGGGAGAAGTGCTTAGCTTTGGGTTCAATCTTGCGGTGCTCGATCCCAGTGACAGAAACGGAAACGACACATATTGTATTGTTGCCATCGAGGATAAAAATATGGGGTTCATATTATATTGCATGAGTTTATCCCTCTACATCATGCCATCTTGCTTAAGGCGTTACTCTGCTCTTATGAACTTAATACTCTAGATGCTTGCTGGATAGCAGTCGATGTGTGGAGTAATAGTAGTAGATGCACGCAGGAGTCGGTCTACTTGTCACGGACGTGATGCCTATATACATGATCATACCTAGATATTCTCATAATTATTCGCTTTTCTATCAATTGCTCGACAGTAATTTGTTCACCCACCGTAATACTTATGCTATCTTGAGAGAAGCCACTAGTGAAACCTATGGCCCCTTGGTCTATTCTCCATCATATAAGTTTCCAATCTATTTTATTTTGCAATCTTTACTTTCAATCTATATCATAAAAATACCAAAAATATTTATCTTATGATCATTATCTCTATCAGATGTCACTCTTGCAAGTGGCCGTGAAGAGATTGACAACCCCTTTATCGCGTTGGTTGCGAGGTTCTTATTTGTTTGTGTAGGTATGAGGTGACTCGCGCGTGGCCTCCTACTGGATTGATACCTTGGTTCTCAAAAACTGCGAGAAATACTTACGCTGCTTTGCTGCATCACCCTTTCCTCTTCAAGGGAAAACCAACGCAATGCTCAGGAGGTATCAAGGCTCACCACGATCGTGCCGGCGACGAGATCGGTGCGAGCGATCGACGGTAAGTGAAGACGGAGACGGGACGTGACAGACCACTAAACCTAGACAAATCTCCGGGAAAATGGAGCTTGGAGGTCGAGCTTCGAGAGGAGAAAGCTTAACTAGTGTGGCTCAGGCATTTCATCGAACACCTCATGTGCATAGGTGGTGAGCTAGAGCACCACAAAGCTCTCCCCTCGTCAGTCAGAAAAAATAGAGCACTGTGGAGTGCTCTGCCGCGGCAATGGGGTATATATAGCCACCTCATTGGTCTCAGTTCGTGGATGGAACCGAGGCTAAAGGCCACCCTTCTGTCCCGGTTCTAAGCACGAACCGGGACCAATGGCTGTGGGCCAGGAGCGAGGACCATTGGTCTCGGTTCGTTCCTAGAACCGGGACAAATGGGTCCGCACGAACCGGGACAAATGCCTCCCGAGACCCGGCCGGGCCCTGGGCGCACGAACCAGGACGTAAGCCCCCCATGGGTCTTGGTTCTTAACTGAACTGGGACTAATGGGCTGGCCAGGCTCCAACCAAAGCCTTGTTTTCTACTAGTGTTGATACCTCATATTTCTGTCCCATCATATTGACCAAAATGGCCTCCAGGTCGCGGCTTGTGTGAAGCCGGTTCAGATAACTAGAGTACAATTCACCAGCATTCAACTTCAAGTAGCTCTCAAGATCAAGCTTGGGTTTATTTTTTTCTCACAAGTGTGCTTCATCCTTGGTGGAATGTTTGGCCAGTACTATGGAGACGCCGGGCGGCGGATAAGCTGATCCAGTGACGATCGCCTCTTCAATATGGTCATCAACAGGAGTCTTGTCTGAATGTTTGACAGGAGAAAGCGGCTTAGGACTCAGCGGGTCTTGATTGGTCGCCGGGTCGTCATTAATGTCTGGAGCTGAGTCAGGATTAACAAAATCAGCTTGAGGAGGCGGGTCGTCCTGTCGGCTCTCAGGATCTTCATTCTCCTGGGTTTGAGCTTCACCAGCCTTCGGCGTCTGTTTCTCTTGTTCAGAAGCTTTAGCAGTCTTGGAAGGGCCAGGTTTTTGCTTCTTGCCCTTCTTTTCCTTAGCCCTATAAGGAAAGTTATTCAGTCTAATAAGTATGGAAGGCAAGATAATGTATTCAACAAGTAATAATACTTAAGCCGGGTTAATCACAAATGAGGGGATCTGTGTCCCGTTTGAGTCGCCGGATGAGTGAGAAGTATCCAGATATGCCGAGTCAGAAGAATTAAGAGGTTGCCTTATGAGGCCGGCTCGTGAAAGATATAAAGTAGGGTTTTGAGGCACCTCATGACGGCGTTTACAAGGCGGCAGTGTGTTGGGTAGGCCGGTCATCAGCTCTTCTTGGTCGCTGTGCCGAGTGTGCCGTGTGGACTCATCTTGTTGTTTCTTCAAAAGAAAGTTGGGGTCTAAGTGAGCAAGAGGATGGGAAAATCGCACTTTCCTGATGACCGCCGTGTTTTCTCTCTTGGTAGGTTTCTGAGTCGGAGGACAGAGGGATTACCTCAACAACGTCAGCTTGGCTCATCTCCGTTTCCGCATGAGGTGAATCAGCATCAATAAGTTGCATAAAAAGAATAGCAAGTGAATCAAGTTCTCCCTCTGAGTCATCTAGTGCAAGTTGTTCTCCTGTCGTAGACTTCTTAGGACGGCCCGGGCCGCGACCGATTGTTTTGGTCCTTTTTGCTGGAGCAGCAGTAAGATTCTGAAACCGAGTAGATATACATAAATTAAGTATCTTCTTTTTCCAAAAAGGAGATTCGTCCTAGATATACATAAACAATAAGATTGAAACCGAGTAGATCGACAAATAAGCAGTGTATGTGTAAGGGTACTTACAGCTGGCTGCTGGTTAAGAGTATAGTAAGGGGCATGACCCGTCTTGCTGGAGTTGGCCAATGATGTGCCAATAAGAGATTTAACAGTCTCATTGATCTCCTTTTTAGTTAACTCGGTGGGATTGTAGCGTAGTGAACCTGTGGTATTTGTAGTATGTTCGCGCATTAAGCCGGGGCGGCGGCTTAAAGGCAGAATTCTCCATGAAACCCAACAACGAACAAGATCGATTTTGGTTAAGGCATTTGCAATAAAGGCATGGATCTTTGAGAAAGTGGAGGAATAAAGACCACGCTCCATAGCAGTCATCCGCCCTGGCAGTGGGCTGCTGGTAGGGAGATGATGTGGACGATAACCCGGCAGGGGGTTTTCCCCTTTCCTAAGAGGTATCTTTGCAATAAAACCAGGTAAAGTTCCAATCCTTAGGATGACTCGGCAGGGTGGCTGATGGGAAGGTCACATCTCTGCGCCTTTGAATTGAAACACCTCTGAGTTCAAGACTAAGCCCGTCGGGCATCTCAGTTTGGTGATTGATATAATAATAATCTCTGAACAAGTCTATAGAGGGCTCTTCACCAAGATATGCTTCACAGTGTTGGGGAACGTAGTATTTCAGAAAAATTCCTACGATCACGCAAGATCTATCTGGGAGAAGCATAGCAATGAGCGGGGAGAGTGTGTCCGTGTACCCTCGTAGACCGAAAGCGGAAGCGTTTAGTAACACGGTTGACGTAGTCGAACATCTTCGTGATCCAACCGATCCAAGTACCGAACGCACGACACCTCCGCAATCTGCACACGTTCAGCTCGGCGGCGTCCCTCGAACTCTTGATCCAGTTGAGGACGAGGGAGAGTTTCGTTAGCACGACGGCGTGGTGACGGTGATGATGATGTTACCGGTGCAGGGCTTCGCCTAAGCACTATGACGATATGACCGAGGTATTAACTGTGGATGGGGGGGGCACCGCACACGGCTAGGAACAATTGATGTGTGTTCATGGGTGCCCTCCCCACGTATATAAAGAAGGGAGAGGGAGGGAGGCAGCCTAGGGTGCGCCCAAGTAGGAGGAATCCTACTTGGGCCCCTACTCCAATTCCCCCCCCCCCTTACCATATTTGGACAAGGGGGAAAGGAAGAAGGGGGGAGGGGAATGAAGTAGGAGTCCTACTTCATACTTCCCTTTTCCTCCTCTCCTTTTCCTTTCTCCCCACGTGGCTGGCCCTATAGGGGGTGCACCAGTGTAACACCCTCGATGCGACTATAGCTCCCACGTGTCGAGGCACGACTTAGAGACATAATCGCATTGAAGGCATATGTCGCAAGTTAGGCAATCTTCACAACATCACATGTAACATATAGATAATAAAAGGGGAGATAACATAGTTGTCTTACACTCGCCACGTCAATCAAGTACATAAATAACATTACATCATCCAAACACTCATGGCCCGACTACGGCGCCAAAATAAAAGATAACCCAACATGCGACACTGTCCCGATCACCCCCAACTGGGCACCACTACAGATCATCAGGAAAGGAAACATAGTATCGTTGAGAGTCCTCGTCGAACTCCCACTTGAGCTCAAGCGCGTCACCTGGAGCGGAATAATCAGGCCCTGCATCTGGTGTAATAGTAATCTGTGAGCCACAGGGACTCAGCAATCTCGCACCCTCGCGATCAAGACTATTTAAGCTTAATAGCTATGGCAAGGTAAATATATGTGGAGCTGCAGCAAGTGACTAGCATATATGGTGGCTAACATGTCCGCAAAAGAGAGCGAGAAGAGGAGGCAAAGCGTGAGCGAGAAAACTAGAGGGCAACCTGCGCAAGCATTACTCCAACACCGTGTCCACTTCCCGGACTCCGCCGAGAAGAGGCCATCACGGTAACACACTCAGTTGATTCATTTTAATTAAGTTAAGGCTCAAGTTATCTACAACCGGACATTAACAAATTCCCATCTGCCCATAACCGCGGGCACGGCTTTCGAAAGTTCAAATCCCTGCAGGGGAGTTCCAACTTAGCCCATGACAAGCTCTCATGGTCAACGAAGGAATAGACCTCCTCCCGAGACGTTCCGATCAGACTCGGTACCTCGGTTCTTCAAGACACTTCGACAGGTTAAAACAAATCCAGCAACACCACCCGAATGTGCTGACAAATCCCGATAGGAGCTGCACATATCTCTTTCTCAAGGCACACTCAGATTGTCCTAGGTACGGGTAGGCCAGCCCAGAGTTGCCCCTGGTGGCCACCGGCAGCTGACAGGTGGACCAACACTCAGAGGAGCACTGGCCCAGGGGGTTTAAAATAAGATGACCCTCGGGCTCCGGAAACCCAAGGGTAAAAAAGAGGCTAGGTGGCAATGGTAAAACCAAGGTTGGGCATTGCTGGAAAAGCTTTAATCAAGGCGAACTATCAAGGGGTTCCCATTATAACCCAACCGCGTAAGGAACGCAAAAATCCGGGAACATAACACCGATATGACGAAAACTAGGGCGGCAAGAGTGGAACAAAACACTAGGCGAGAGGCCGAGCCTTCCACCCTTTACCAAGTGTATAGATGCATAAAGATAACAAGATAAAATAATGATATCCCAATAAGTAAATAAATGTTCCAACAAGGAACGGTCTCCAATCTTCACCTGCAACTAGCAACGCTATAAGAGGGGCTGAGCAAAGCGGTAACATAGCCAATCAATGGTTTGCTAGGACATGGTGGGTTAGAGGTTTGACATGGCAATTTGGGAGGCTTGAAAGCAAGTGGTAGGCATCGTAGCATTGGCATAGCAAAAGAGCGAGCATCTAGCAAAGCAAAGATAGTAGTGATTTCGAGGGTATGATCATCTTGCCTGCAAAGTTGTCAGAGTTGACTGGATCCTCGAAAGCAAACTCAACGGGCTCCTCGTTAGCGAACTCTTCTCCCGGCTCTACCCAAACAAGACAAACAAGCAAACAGAACACAATCAACCACGTGCAAAGCTCAAACAATATGATGCAAAGATGGTATGCTATGCGGGATGCGATGTGGGATGCATATGCAAGATTTGACAAGGAATGCATGATCCTGGCCTCAACTTGGGAATCCAAGTGTGCCACTGGAAAGATGAGATGAAATCGCTTGAAAACAATATAAAGGACGCCGGAATCAGAGTTACGGTTTGGAAATGGCAAGCAATTCAAATATGACCACGTTCTGCGATTTACAGCAAGTAGCCATCTAAATGCAATGAGATGAACATGCTACGGCATTCAAACATGGCATCAAAAGACATGGCAGGGATGCATTCAAGATGCTTAACAAAAGTCTAGCACTGAGCTACGGCCAATTCATCCATTAACAGGTTCAAACAAGCATGGCAAAAATGCATATGGTAAACAGATTTCAGACTTGGTGAAATTAACACTTGTCTGGAATTTCAGATCTGGTAGCACTCTTCGGAGCACGAAAACTATATGCTACAGGACCTGAACATGGCAAAGTAAAGCATGGCATGGAGCTACTCAAAGAGCTTAACAAAAGTCCCTTAGTGACCTTGAGCCAAAAGGGATCAGAAAATACAATTGCAAGCATGTGAACATGGCAAAAACATAATCAGTTCTCAGACTTTGTGAAAACTGGAGCATGCTGAAACAGATATCAAGTAGGCATGTTTACGAGCTCGATGCACTCGCTACGGACCAAGTCATGACAAGCTAAGCATACATCCATCAAAAATACACAAAATGAAAGCTATACATGGCAAGAACAATAGCATAGCATGCACGGATCAACTACAACATCCTCGGCAAAATCGCTAACAAGTAGACAATCTGCCCGGATTTACGAAGTAGCAAAAGTAGAGGTCGATTGACTCAAGCTAGGGTGCTCCATAATTGCAAACAAAGACATGGATGGATAGAGCACTACAAGATTAACAAAACATCCTTACTGATCATCCTCAAAAGAGGCACGGATCACTAGGAAACAACATGAACATATGGCCATATGAGATAAACAGGTCAAGGACTAGTGGAAATGCTAAGTCCCTGAAATCAGCATTACCAAGTGCCTCACTTTGCAAGCTCGTGCTAGTCACCACACACATCACAAAAATACATGGGTTGCACCTCTGGAAAGATGGCAAAACCCTTAACAAAACATATGTAGAGAACCAGGGCATAACATGCACACAATAATCATGGCAAAAATGAAAAATATCTAAATGGAGTAGCAGATCTGACAATTATCTCAAGTAGCCCTCTTCTAACAGCATTTCGGGCATTAAGATGAACTCAAATGAAAATGATGCAATGGGATTAAATGATGTACTCTCTGAGATGAACATTTTGATATGCTATATGCCCAAAACGGAGTTACGGATGAGGAGTTACGATGCGATGAACAGGAGCAAATAATCTGCAGACTTAGAAAATAAAAAGGGGGTCAACCCTTAGGGTTTCCTGTAGCAAGGTCAGATCTGGATCGCGGCGCACGAGAACTGAGGTCCGTCGGAGATCACGCCGGAGATGAAGAGGACAGCGGCCGGCGAGGTTGGGGTCGCCGGATCCGGCCTCGGGCCGCGGGGAGGCGACGGTGGCGAGGAGTGAGGGCGGCTAAAGAGGTTCGGCGTGGTGGCGGAGGTGTCCGGCGACGGCCTTGGGCGACGGTGGGGCGGCGGATCCGTCGAGGCGCGGGGTCGCCGGAGCGGGAGGCCGGCGCGACGGCGCGGCTCCCTCGCGCGGGAGGCGAGCGGCGGCCAGGTGGCACCAACGCAGGCCCTCGGGGGCTGGGGATGGGCCGAGCGGGCCGGAGGTGGGAGCGAGGCGGCGATGTGGGGCGCCCGCCACGTGGCGCGACGGGAGTGGGTGGCGGCGATGTCCGGCGCGCAGATGAGGAGCGGGGCTAGATTTAGGGTGGTTTGGATCCAGAATGTCGGGGAGGGGATATTTATAGAGGTAGGAGGAGCTAGGAAGCTCCAAATGAGGTGCGGTTTTCGGCCACGCGATCGTGATCGAACGCTCTAGATGATGGAGAGGGTTTAGGTGGGTTTTGGGCCAACTTGGAGGGGTGTTGGGCTGCAACACACACGAGGCCTTCTCGGTCCCTCGGTTAACCGTTGGAGCATCAAACGAAGTCCAAATGGTACTAAACTTGACAGGCGGTCTACCGGTTGTAAACCAAGGCCGCTTGGCAAGTCTCGGTCCAATCCGGAAATGTTTAACCCCCACACACGAAAGAAAGGTAGAAATGACCACCGGAGGAGAACGAAGCGCCAGAATGCAAAACGGACAATAGGGAAAATGCTCGAATGCATGAGATGCACAAGTATGCTAATGCAATGCACATGATGACATGATATGAGATGCATGACAACGACAACAACACACGGAGACAAAATCCCGAACCCGAGAAAATAAAATAACTTAAGGCCGGAAATGGCAAGAGTTGGAATACATATTGGGTAAGTTACATCTGGGGTGTTACAACCAGCCCCTTATGGGCTGGCGTGTTCCCTTACTTGGCCCACTAAGCCCATATCTTTGTCGGGGTTTGCCTGGAACCCCTTCCGGTGACCCGGTATCACCCGGAACATTTCCGGTGTCCAAATATAGCCTTCCAATATATGAATATTTACCTCTCGACCATTTCGACACTCCTCGTCATGTCGGTGATCTCATCCGGGACTCCGAACAAACTTCAGCACATCAAATCACATAACTCATAATACAAATCATCATCGAACGTTAAGCGTGCAGAACCTACGGGTTCGAGAACTATGTAGACATGACCGAGACACATCTCCGGTCAATAACCAATAGCGGAAATTGGATGCTCATATTGGCTCCTACATATTCTACGAAGATCTTTATCGGTCAAACGTCATAACAACATACGTTGTTCCCTTTATCATACCTAGTTCAATCTCGTTACCGGAAAGTCCCTTTACCTTTTCCGTAATGCATTATCCCGCAACTAAATCATTAGTCACATTGCTTGCAAGGCTTATAGTGATGAGCATTACCGAGAGGGCCCAGAGATACCTCTCCGATACACAGAGTAACAAATCCTAATCTTGATCTATGCCAACTCAACAAACACCATCGGAGACACCTGTAGAGCATCTTTATAATCACCTAGTTACGTTGTAACATTTGATAGCACACAAGGTGTTCCTTCGGTATTCGGGAGTTGCATAATCTCATAGTTAGAGGAACATGTATAAGTCATGATGAAAGCAATAGCAATAAAACTAAACGATCATTTATGCTAAGCTAATGGATGGGTCATGTCCGTCACATCATTCTCTAATGATGTGATCCCATTCATCAAATGACAACACATGTCTATGGTTAGGAAACTTAACCATCTTTGATTAATGAGCTAGTCAAGTAGACGCATACTAGGGACACTCTGTTTGTCTATGTATTCACACATGTACTAAGTTTCCCGTTAATACAATTCTAGCATGAATAATAAACATTTATCATGATATAAGGAAATATAAATCACAACTTTATTATTGCCTCTATGGCATATTTCCTTCAGTCTCCCACTTGCACTTGAGTCAATAATCTAGTTCACATCGACATGTGATTTAACACCAATAGTTCACATCGTCATGTGATTTAACACTCTATAGTTCACATCGCTATGTGACCAATACCCAAAGGGTTTACTAGAGTCAATAATCTAGTTCACATCGCCATGTGATTAACACCTAAAGAGTACTAAGGTGCGATAATGTTTTGCTTGTGAGAGAAGTTTAGTCAATGGGTCTGCCACATTCAGATCCGAATGTATTTTGCAAATTTCTATGTCTATAATGCTCTGCATGGAGCTACTCTAGCTGATTGCTCCCACTTTCAATATGTATCTAGATCGAGACATAGAGTCATCGAGATCGGTGTCAAAGCTTGCATCGGCGTGACTCTTTACGATGAACTCTTTGTCAGCTCCATAACTGAGAAACATTTTCTTATTCCACTAAGGATAATTTTGACCGTTGTCCAGTGATCCACTCCTGGTTCACTATTGTACCCTCTTGCCAAACTCATGGTGAGGTACATAATAGGTCTGGTACACAGCATAGCATACTTTATAGAACCTATGACTGAGGCATAGGGAATGACTTTTCATTCTATTTCTATTTTCTGTCGTGGTCGGGTTTTGAGTCTTTACTCAACTTCATAACTTGCAACACAGGCAAGAACTCCTTCTTTGACTGTTCCATTTTGAACTACTTCAAAAACTTGTCAAGGTATGTACTCATTGAAAAAAATTATCAAGCATCTTG
The DNA here is from genome assembly GCF_003073215.2 of Triticum urartu. Taxonomy (NCBI): domain Eukaryota; kingdom Viridiplantae; phylum Streptophyta; class Magnoliopsida; order Poales; family Poaceae; genus Triticum; species Triticum urartu. Next base: position 555,269,906 of record NC_053025.1, on the reverse strand, counting down.
ATCTATCTCTATAGATCTTGATGCTCAATATGTAAGCAGCTTCACCGTGGTCTTTCTTTGAAAAACTCCTTTCAAATACTCCTTTATGCTTTCCAAAAAATTCTACATTATTTCCGATCAACAATATGTCATTCACATATACTTATCAAAAAGGTTGTAGTGCTCCCACTCACTTTCTTGTAAATACAGGCTTCACCGCAAGTCTGTATAAAACTATATGCTTTGATCAACTTATCAAAGCATAAATTCCAACTCCGAGATGCTTGTACCAGTCCATAGATGGATCGCTGGAGCTTGCACATTTTGTTAGCGCCTTCAGGATTGACAAAACCTTCTCGTTACATCATATACAATTCTTCTTTAAGATATGCATTAAGGAATGCATTTTTGACATCCATTTGCCTAATTTCATAAAATGTGGCAATGGCTAACATGATTCGGACAGACTTTAAGCATCGATATGAGTGAGAAAATCTCATCGTAGTCAACATCTTGAACTTGTAAAAATTAACACTACTATCATAGTCTGTCTTCCTCTTGAAGATCCATTTATTCTCAATGGCTCGCCGATCATCGGGCAAGTCAATCAAAGTCCATACTTTGTTCTCATACATGGATCCCATCTCAGATTTCATGGCCTCAAGCCATTTTGTGGAATCTGGGCTCATCATCGCTTCCTCATAGTTCATAGATTCGTCATGGTCTAGTAACATGGCTTCTAGAACAGGATTATCGTACCACTCTGGTGCGTAACATACTCTGGTTGACCTACGAGGTTTAGTAGTAACTTGATCTGAAGTTCCATGATCATCATCATTAACTTCCTCACTAATTGGTGTAGGTATCACTGGAACTGATTTCTGTGATGAACCATTTTCCTATTCGGGAGAAGGTACAACTACCTCATCAAGTCCTACTTTCCTCCCACTCACTTCTTTTGAGAGAAACTCCTCTAGAAAGGATCCATTCTTAGCAATGAATATCGTGCCTTTAGATTTGTGATAGAAGGTGTACCCAACAGTTCCTTTTGGGTATCCTATGAAGACACATTTTTCTGATTTGGGATCGAGCTTATCAGGTTGAAGCTTTTTCACATAAGCATTGCAGCCTCAAACTTTAAGAAACGACATATTAGGTTTCTTGCTAAACTACAGTTCATATGGTGCCATCTCAACGGATTTAGATGGTGCCCTATTTAACATGAATGTAGCTGTCTGTAATGCATAACCCCAAAACGATAGTGGTAAATCGGTAAGAGACATCATAGATCGCACCATATCCAATAAAGTACAGTTATGACATTCGGACACACCATTACGCCGTGGTGTTCCAGGTGGCGTGAGTTGTGAAATTCTTTCACATTGTTTTATATGAAGGCCAAACTCGTAACTCAAATATTCGCCTTCGCGATCAGATTGTAGAAACTTTATTTTCTTGTTATGATGATTCTCCATTTCATTGAAATTCTTTGAACCTTTTCGAATGTTTTAGACTTGTGTTTCATTAAGTAGATATACCCATATCTGCTCAAATCATCTATGAAGGTTTAGAAAATAACGATACCTGCCGCGAGCCTCAACACTCATCGGACTACATACATCGATATGTATTATTTCCAATAAGTCAGTGGCTCGCTCCATTGTTCCGGAGAACGGAGTCTTAGTCATCTTGCCAATGAGACATGGTTCGCAAGCATCGAAGGATTCATAACCAATTGATTCCAAAAGTCCATCTGCATGGATTTTCTTCATGCGCTTTACACCAACATGACCTAAATGGCAGTGCCACAAGTATGTTGCATTATCATTATCAACTTTGCATCTTTTGGCATCAATATTATGAATATGTGTATCACCATGATCGAGATTCAATAAACCATTCACATTGGTTGTATGCCCATAGAAGGTTTTATTCATGTAAATAGAACAACAATTATTCTCTGACTTAAATGAATAAACGTATTGCAATGAACATGATCGAATCATATTCATGCTCAACGCAAACACCAAATAACATTTATTTAGGTTCAACACTAATCCCGAAGGTAGAGGGAGTGTGCGATGGTGATCTTATCAATCTTGAAATCATTTCCAACACACATCGTCACCTTGCCCTCAACTAGTTTCTGTTCATTTTGTAACTCCTTATTCAAGTTACTAATCATAGCAAATGAACCAGTATCATATACCCAGGGGCTATTATGAACACTAGTAAAGTACACATCAATAATCTGTATATCAAATATACCTTTGTTCACTTTGCCATCCTTCTTATCCGCCAAGTATTTGGGGTAGTTCCGCTTCCAGTGACCATTCCCCTTGCAGTAGAAGCACTCAGTTTCAGGCTTAGGTCTAGCTTTGGGTTTCTTCACGGGAGTCGAAACTTGCTTGCCATTCTTTGAAGTACCTTTTCTTTTCCTTTGCCCCTTTTTCTTGAAACTAGTGGTCTTGTTAACCATCAACACTTGATGCTATTTTTTGAATTCTACCTTCATCGATTTCAGCATCACGAAGAGCTTGGGAATCATTTTCGTCATCCCTTGCATATTATAGTTCATCACGAAGTTACAATAACTTGGTGATAATGACTAGAGAACTCTGTCAATCACTATTTTATCTGGAAGATTAACTCCCACTTGATTCAAGTGATTGTAGTACCCAGACATTCTGATCACATGCTCACTAGCTGAGCTATTCTCCTCCATCTTGGAGGCAAAGTACTTTGTCAGAGGTCTTATACCTCTTGACACGAGCATGAGTCTAAAATACCAATTTCAGCTCTTGGAACATCTCATATGCTCCGTGGCGTTAAAAACATTTTTGAAATCCCAGTTCTAAGCCATAAAGCATGGTGCACTAAACTATCAACTAGTCATCATACCGAGCTTGTCAAACGTTCATAACGTCTGCATCTGCTCCTGCAATAGGTCCGTCACCTAGCGGCGCATCAAGGACATAATAATTCTGTGCAGGAATGAGGATAATCCTCAGATCACGGAGGTAGTCCGCATCATTGCTACTAACATCTTTCAACATAGTTTTCTCTAGGAACATATCATAAATAAAACAGGGAAGCTATACGCGAGAAATTGATCTACAGCATAGATATGCAAATACTATCAGGAATAAGTTCATGATAAATTTAAGTTCAATTAATCATATTACTTAAGAACTCCCACTTAGATAGACATCCCTCTAATCATCTAAGTGATCACGTGATCCATATCAACTAAACCATGTCCGATCATCACGTGAGATGGAGTAGTTTTCAATGGTGAACATCACTATGTTGATCATATCTACTATATGATCCACGCTCGACCTTTCGGTCTCAGTGTTCCGAGGCCATATCTGCATATGCTAGGCTTGTCAAGTTTAACCCGAGGATTCTGCGTGTGCAAAACTGGCTTGCACCCGTTGTATGTGAACGTAGGGCTTATCACACCCGATCATCACGTGGTGTCTCGGCACGACGAACTGTCGCAACGGTGCATACTCAGGGAGAACACTTATACCTTGAAATTTAGTGAGGGATCATCTTATAATACTATCGCCATACTAAGAAAAATAAGATGCACAAAAGATAAACATCACATGCAATCAAAATATGTGACATGATATGGGCATCATCATCTTGTGCCTTTGATCTCCATCTCCAAAGTATCGTCATGATCTCCATCGTCACCGGCATGACACCATAATCTCCATCATCTTGATCTCTATCAATGTGTCGTCACATGGTTGTCTCGCCAACTATTTCTGTTGCAACTATTGCTATTGCATAGCGATAAAGTAAAGCAATTTTATGGCGCTTGCATCTTTATGCAATAAAGAGACAACCATAAGGCTCCTGCCAGTTGCCGATAACTTTAACAAAACATGATCACCTCATACAACAATTTATATCTCATCACGTCTTGACCATATCACATGACAACATGCCCTTCAAAAACAAGTTAGACGTCCTCTACTTTGTTGTTGCATGTTTTACGTGGCTGCTACGGGCTTAGCAAGAACCGTTCTTACCTACGCATCAAAACCACAACGATTTTTCGTCAAGTGTGTTGTTTTAACCTTAAACAAGGACCGGGCATAGTCACACTCGATTTAACTAAAGCTGGAGAAACAGACACCCACTAGCCACGTGTGTGCGAAGCACATCGGTAGAACCAGTCTCATGAACGCGGTCATGTAATGTCGGTCTGGGCCGCTTCATCCAACAATACCGCCGAATCAAAGTATGACATACTGGTAAGCAGTATGACTATTATCGCCCACAACTCTTTGTGTTTTACTCGTGTATATAACATCTACGCATAGACCTGGCTCGAATGCCACTGTTGGGGAACGTAGTATTTCGAAAAAATTCCTACGATCACGCAAGATCTATCTAGGAGAAGCATAGCAATGAGCGGGGATAGTGTGTCCACGTACCCTCGTAGACCGAAAGCGGAAGCGTTTAGTAACGCGGTTGATGTAGTCGAACGTCTTCGCGATCCAACCGATCCAAGTACCGAACGCACGGCACCTCCGCGATCTACACACGTTCAGCTTGGTGGCGTCCCTCGAACTCTTGATCCAGTTGAGTCCGAGGGAGAGTTTCTTCAGCACGACGGCATGGTGACAGTGACGATGATGTTACCGGTGCAGGGCTTCGCCTAAGCACTACGACGATATGACCGAGGTATTAACTATGGAGAGGGGTGCTGCACATGGCTAGAAACAATTGATGTGTGTTCTAGAGGTGCCCTCCCCACATGTATAAAGGAGGGAAAGGAAGGGAGGTAGCCTAGGGTGCGCCCAAGTAGGAGGAATCCTACTTGGGCCCCTAGTCCAATTCGCCCCCCTTACCATATTTGGACAATGGGGAAAGGAAGGAGGGGGAAGGGGAAGGAAGTAGGAGTCCTACTTCATACTTTCCTTTTCCTCCTCTCCTTTTCCTTTCTCCCCTTGTGGGCTGGTGTGTTCCCTTACTTGGCCCATTAAGCCCATATCTTTGTCGGGGTTTGCCCGAACCCCTTCCGGTGACCCGGTATCACCCAGAACACTTCCGGTGTCCGAATATAGCCTTCCAATATATGAATATTTACTTCTCGACCATTTAGAGACTCCTCGTCATGTCCGTGATCTCATCCGGGACTCCGAACAAACTTTGATACATCAAATCACATAACTCATAATACAAATTGTCATCGAACATTAAGCGTGCGGAACCTACGGGTTCGAGAACTATGTAGACATGACCGAGACACATCTCCTGTCAATAACCAATAGCGGAACCTAGATGCTCATATTAGCTCCTACATATTCTACGTAGATCTTTATCAGTCAAACCGCATAACAACCTACGTTGTTCCCTTTGTCATCGGTATCTTACTTGCCCGAGATTTGATCGTTGGTATCATCATACCTAGTTCAATCTCGTTACCGGCAAGTCTCTTTACTCATTCTGTAATGCATCATCCCGCAACTAACTCATTAGTCATATTGCTTGTAAGGCTTATAGTGATGAGCATTACCTAGAGGGCCCAGAGATACCTCTCCGATACACTAAGTGACAAATCCTAATCTTGATCTATGCCAACTCAACAAATACCATCGGAGACACCTGTAGAGCATCTTTATAATCATCCAGTTACGTTGTGACGTTTGATAGCACACAAGGTGTTGCTCCGATATTCGGGAGTTGCATAATCTCATAGTCAGAGAACATGTATAAGTCATGATGAAAGCAATAGCAATAAAACTAAATGATCATTTATGATAAGCTAACGGATGGGTCATGTCCATCACATCATTATCTAATGATGTGATCCCATCTATCTATCTATTATATACATAAAACAGAAGTCAAACAAGCCATCATATTAATCCACATAGCTTAAAATTATATCGTCCCTTTGATTATAATAATAACGGTTGAGATTAAAAGATGTTACGTAACATCCAAAAACATAACATATTGATCTGTCACGTGTACACAATCATAAGCTATAGGCGTGGAAGGACTTGCATCGTGTCAAAAAAAACTACCATCACATCCAGAAAACAACGCTTGCAGTCATTGTACTATACACATAAATAAAAGAAATAGATTGATTTTTGTTGCAACGGCACACAAATTGAGGACGACACACATTGAATAAGTGCAAGCAGGAATATGGAAGCCGCTGCCCACTACAACTCTTAGCAAACCAAACACTGATTCCGGCGAGCCGGCAACAGCTAGATGGCACGCAAGCTAACCTGGAGGACCAATACCAACGCTCAATCTTGAGTAAAAAATAAACATCAAGCCAGGAAAGCCATGCCCCGAAACGACTAGGCTAACCAGATTGGAGGCGGTTTTAATCTGGCCCACTTATCAACTACGTTCAGTTTTCTCTCTAAAAAAAAGGTTTACGTTCAGTTTTTTTGCGGGTATTACGTGCAGTTTCTTGGTACCACGTAAAAAAAACGTGTGCACCATGTAGTGTCCTTTCCATTGTGTTTTTAATAGTCGTTTCCATCGTTGTCAATTCTAGATTTCCAATGTACAGGTATAAAATATTTTAAAATGTTATTTATGAGGAATCAGGATCATATAAAAATAAAGAGGACTATGTACACGTAATAATAGGAAGGATAAACTATATATGACGAACAAGTGAGGGTATTTTTTATATCAAGATTTCAAAGTATTTCTATAAGAAAATCACTATAGGCGCAAATGTGTATTAAAAGATGAAATGCGATCAGTTTCGGTTTGTCAACATGTCAAGATGTTAAACGTAGCTAAGTTATTTCATAAAAAAAATATAAGACAATTTTTTAGAGAGAAAACTGAATGAAGTTTAGCAGCAAGTTTGAAGAGTAAATTATGTCAACCTTTAAGCATAGTTAAGTTATTTCATAAAAAATATGACAAATGCCGGGATGTAATTATATTTGTATAAACAACATTGATAGAAAATTTCTGGAAGAATAAAAAATAGTTATATGCATCTCATAGGAAGTCCTTATAATAAATAGCAACAAAGTTAGATAAATTTTACATGAAAATATTAAGCCGTGGAAATGTGGCATGAAATTAAAATATAGAAGTCTTCATTTGCTACCACACAGAAAGTGGTGATGGAAAACCTAACAGAATATGTCACGACATACTTAAATGCATCTAGCTGTATAAAATATGTTAGAGAAACCGAATGAGGAGAAGCTCAGAGACAAGAATTAACTAAAGATCGATTGTAGTATTCGGGGTACTGGACGATTAATGATATTCAAAAGATTAATATTACATCAATGCGAGTGTGGCACGTACACAAGTGATCATACTGTAAGCAGGCAAATTTCTTACCAACAACCTGATATATTAAATGAATGCGATCAATTTGTTAAATGGATTTATTCAGAAGACAAACAAGTCATCATGTTCATCCACATGCATTTAAAATTTATACTTCATCTTAATTATGACGGCTGAGATTAAGAAAAATGAAAAGAAATCGATAAAGGGCGATTTTATTATCTCAGAATGTAGCATCAAGGGGATACAAAACATTATGAGTAACATCCGGCCTCTGCATAACTAAGATGCACACAGCCAAATCCAAAAGTCTGACAAAAAACAAGAAATATAAACCGACATATCGGCAACAGTAAAGTCCTATAGACCGACACTATGCCTATGTTGAAGGTGGTGGTGGATCGATCCGGAGGTTATGCTGCCACCCATGTTGGGAAAAAACCTCCGTAGCCACCTGCTCCAGCCGCGTACACACCGCCTTGAACAACGATTGGTGCTCCAATCGTTGTAGCATAGACCACGTATGAAGCGAGTGCGTACAACGGAAAATAACCTGCAGAGGAGAAGCATTTTTTCCATTAAAAACCAAATCGTTTCTACATATCTAGAGCGACCAAATTAAGGCGTACGCTCCCACCCATATAAGCGCTTTAAACCTATTTGGAATACCGTCCAACCAGTGACCAAATATATTGGCAACACTTGTGGGCGGATATAAATTTGACGCTATTTGAATGATTGACCACGTAGAACGTGCAAACTTGCATTGGAAAAAGAGGTGTTTGATTGTCTTGTCATGAGTACAAAAACAACAATTCTTACTCCCTTGCCAGTTGCGTCATGCGAGGTTGTATTTGGTCAACACAACTCCCTTACGAAGATACCACATGAAAATTTTCACTTTTAGTGGAATCTTGGACTTCCAAATTTTGTTGTTATTACTCATTGGTACCTTAGAATGTGTGAGCGCATGGTACATAGAGTCTACTGTAAAAGACCCTGATGTAGTAAGGTTTCAGCGAAACACATCCCAACCTTGTGTCAAGTTAATCGAATCCAACCGGGACAAAAGATTATGCCATGACAGAAGTCTGGGGCCAATCAAATCCCGCCTAAACGAAATGTTCGGCGGGGATGAACTGAGCACGTGCGCAATAGTGTTGTTCTTATCGCGAGCAATGTTATATAAGGCTGGATATTGTTCTCTGAGACTGGCATTGCCTAGCCAGATGTCTTCCCAGAATCGAATCTCCGACCCGTCTTTTATCGCGAAAGACCCAAAGCGAAAGAGATGTTTCTTTGCCGCCATTAGGCCAGCCCAGAAGTGCGAGTCACCAGGTTTCCAATATGCCTGGGACACCATGGTTTGCCAAACACCATCCTCAGTAAGAAGTTTGAACAACCATTTACTGAGCAAGGCCTCATTCTTGACCTTTAGGTCATGAATTCCAAGGCCGCCTTGGTCTTTTGGCCTACAAACCATGCTTCATTTGGCCAACCGATATTTTTTCTTTTCTCCATCTCCTTGCCAAAAAAATCTGGATCTAAAATAATCCAATCTTTGCAGGACCCCTTTTGGGAGTTGGAAGAAAGAAAGCATATAGAGAACCATATTTGTGAGAACGGAGTTAATCAAAACCAACCGTCCTCCAACTGAGAGCAGCTTGCCTTTCCAACTGCTCAATCATTTCTCTAGACGCTCCTCTACATGCTTCCACTCCGCAATGGTGAGACGCCGATAGTGGATCGGTATTCCCAAATATTTAATCAGGAATTGGCCATGTGCGCAACCAAAGAGGTCAGCATAATCGGCAGCCGCCTCAACGGCTTCTCCAAAGCAGAAAAATTCACTTTTATGGAAGTTAATTTTGAGACCCGACATTTGCTCAAACGCTGAGAGCAAGAGTTTTAGGTTTCGAGCCTTGTCTAGGTCATGTTCCATAAAAAGAATTGTGTCATCAGCGTATTGCAGAATAGAGAGGCCACCATCCACAAGATGTGGCACTACTCCTTCTATCTGGCCGTCCTGCTTAGCATGCTCAATCAGAATAGACAACATGTCAGCAACAATGTTAAATAACATTGGAGACATGGATTCACCCTGCCGTAGTCCTTTTTTTGTCTGAAAGTAAGGGCCTACATCATCATTGACTTTGATGGCCAAACTACCTCCAGTTACAAAATTTTGGATCCACTGATGCCATTTATCGAAGAAACCTTTCATTCTTAGGGCTTGTTGGAGGAAAGACCATTTGACCTTGTCATAGGCTTTTTCAAAGTCAATTTTGAATGTCACTCCACTCATGTTTTTCCGGTGCATCTCGTGAACGGTCTCATGCAAAATTACTACGCCATCAAGTATATTCCTTCCTTGCATGAACGCCGTTTGAGATGGCCGAACAACATGATCAGCTACCGAGTTTAACCTATTTGTGGCCACTTTGGTGAAAATCTTGAAGCTAACATTAAGGAGGCATATGGGTCTGAACTGTTGGATCCGTTCGGCCTCCTTAATCTTGGGCAACAAGACAATCTCGCCAAAATTAAGTCTAAATAGGTCTAGTCGGTCGGCATGAAGACAATTGAACAAATCCAAAAGGTTGGTCTTGATGATATCCCAAAAATTCTGATAGAATTCTGCGGGGAAACCATCTGGCCCTGCATCTTTGTTATGTTCCATTTGGAACACCGCCGCTCTCACCTCCTCTTCCGAGAATGGTGCCGTTAGGATATCATTTTCTTTTGCCGTGACTTGTGGAATATCATCCGTTCGGGTCTCGTCAAGGGTGAAGTTCCCTTCAACTGACACTCCAAACAGAGATTTGTAGTATTTGGTGATATACTTCTTGAGCTCCACATGTCCTTCGATCCGCCCCTCATCTTGTTGGAGACTGTAAATACATTTTTTCCTATGCCGCCCATTGGCGATCAATTGGAAGTATTTTGTATTACTATCACCCATCAAGATGAAGTCAGCTTTGGATCTCTGGTAGTATTTGATCCCCTCTTCTCGCAAAAGACGTGCAACCTTCTTGTTAGATTGATTTTTCAGCTCTATCTCTTGTTGAGATAAGGTGCGCGTCTGCAATTTTGTCGAGGTCATCAATAATGGTAGAGAGTCTTTGTTTTTCTTTTTTATATATCCCATTGATGTGTTTCGCCCATCCAGTGAGGTGTTTCCTCATGGCCCTTATTTTAAAGTTCCATCTCTGAATAGGCGTACGACCAACAGCGGGCTTCTCCCAAACATTCTTGATTATGTCTACAAATCCATCCCGATGTAGTCATCCCAATTCAAATTTGAAAGGAAGACGGACGTTTGGCTTCGTAGAGTTAGAATCCAGAATTATGGGTGCATGATCCGATAACGCCTCGATACGCTCTAGGGCTCGCACGGTTACCAGAGGAAATGTTAGTTCCCATTCGGTGTCCATGAGTACCCTATCGAGTTTCTCGTATGTCGGCACAGATCGGTTATTAGCCCAGGTGAACTGCCGCCCCGACATACTGGCCTCCCGAAGATTCAAACTGTCTATCACAGCATTGAATATGAAAGGCCAATGAGTGTCGAAGCGGTCATTATTTTTCTCTTGCTGGTACCTATGGATATTAAAGTCCCCTACAATAAGCATTGGATATGGGTTATCCTTAGCCAGGTTCACCAATTCACGAAGGAAGGCCGATTTATGCTCATCTTGGGCAACCCCATAGACTGCGACCAAGCTCCATGTAAAATTATCAGCTCTGTTTCGTAAGTGAAATTTCATATGAAATTCACCAGTCGAAAAAGCCAACAAGTCCATGGTGGTGGTCTGTATCCCAAGAAGGATTCCTCCAAATCTTCTACGAGCTGGCAGACTATGCCACGTGTAGTCGAAACCACCAGATAGGTGATCAAGAAAAATGAAATGTTACGTAACCATAATCATGTACACATGTGTCCATTATATGACACGTATCTATATATGGAAACGCAGGGCTATAAGCTATAATCATGGTCAATCACGTAGCACCCTTGAAAACAATCGCATAGCTACACGTGCCTTATAGCTTCCCGTACATGTCAAAAGCCATTGATAAAGCCAACCAAAAGTTAAGGTCACCTCCATTACACTAGCTAGGTTATGTAATAAATGATGAAAATTATTTACGTAAAGATTTAACATGCATATATGCTATGGTGATTCATGTTACCTCACAAAATATATGCTTTCATCTAAGATTTTTCTGGAAACTAATATGTATTGACATTCCTTGAAGTTGTTGCATAGCTATTCCGTTTTGCCTTTCAGAGTTTTTAAACTAAATCTGTTGGCTACATGCTTCTTTCATAATTAATATAGTGAGTGATAGAGACTGTTCCAAAGGATAGATTCATAGAAAAACATGTCAACTATGCAATTAATCATTTTAGTTATTCTTTAACATGCATAAGTAGTGATGAGAGTAAGTCAAAGAGAATATTTCAGAAAATTTTAACCATACATTGATAAATATATCATTCTAGAGCCAACATCGACAATTAGAGTAAGATGAGAATCCTTGGATGGACATGCATGCCACGAGAATGCGATGATGTAAAAAGTAACAAAGATCAAGTGCATAACATACAGTTTTAGGTTTAATTATTGGTGAGGTTCATGCGAAAATGAAAATATAGTTGATGAGGGATGAGACTAAGTTATATATGAAAATGTAGACATTACTATCACCATAAATAAATTGAAGGAAAGGTAAAAAAAATGTAAATCACAACATATATAGTAAGTCTAGCCGTGCAAATGCGCGGGTCACCCCGCTAGTTCATCAAATGACAACACGTGCCTATGGTTATGAAACTTAACCATCTTTGATTAATGAGCTAGTCAAGTAGACGCATACTAGGGACACTCTGTTTGTCTATGTGTTCACACATGTTCTAAGTTTCCGGTTAATACAATTCTAGCATGAATAATAAACATTTATCATGATATAAGGAAATATAAATAACAACTTTATTATTGCCTCTAGGGCATATTTCCTTCACAAAGAACACTTGGACATTGCATATATTGGAGACAGAATTGGGACCAATATCTTGAGGATGAAGGTTGTAGAAGTGCACCACATCTCGAAAGAACTTTGAGCCGGGCGAGGAAAAGCCACGGAGCAGATGATCTGTAAAAACTACGACCTCATTGAGGGAGTCCTGGATTAGGGGGTATCCGGACAGCCGGATTATATCCTTTGGCCGGACTGCTGGACTATGAAGATACAAGATTGAAGACTTCGTCTCGTGTCCGGATGGGACTCTACTTGGCGTGGAGGGCAAGCTAGGCAATACGGATATATATATATATATATATCTCCTCCTTTGTAACCGACCTTGTGTAACCCTAGCCTCCTCCGGTGTCTATATAAACCGGAGGGTTTTAGTCCGTAGGACGTCATACAATCAGACCATAGGCTAGGTTCTAGGGTTTAGCCTCTCCGATCTCGTGGTAGATCAACTCTTGTACTACTCATATTATCAAGAATAAATCAAGCAGGACGTAGGGTTTTACCTTCATCAAGAGGGCCCGAACCTGGGTAAAACATCGTGTCCCCTGCCTCCTGTTGCCATCCGCCTTAGACGCACAGTTCGGGACCCCCTACCCGAGATCCGCCGGTTTTGACACCGACATTGGTGCTTTCATTGAGAGTTCCTCTGTGTCGTCACCGTTAGGCTTGATGGAACCTTCGATCATCAATAGCGATGCGGTCCAGGGTGAGACTTTTCTCCCTAGACAGATCTTTGTATTCGGCGGCTTCGCACTGCGGGCCAACTCGCTTGGCCATCTGGAGCAGATCGAGAGTTACGCCCCTGGCCACCAGGTCAGGTTTGGAAGCTTAAACTACATGGCCGACATCCGCAGAGACTTGATCTTCGACGGATTCGAGTCCCTGCCGAGTGCGCCGCACAGTCACGATGAGCATGATTTAGCTCTACCATCGGACAGTGTTCAGGAGACCGCACCGGCGACCGCTCCGACCCTCAATTCGGAGCCAATTGCGCCATCCATGGACGGGTGGATAGACCCCGCCACGGAGGCCGTATTCTCAGCGGTGATCGAGCCGAATATCGACCTCACCCTTCACGGGAGCCGTGATGCCGAATTGCCGGATTCTTCCCCGGTCACGGACTCCGTACCGCCTGCGCCCGTGCCTATCGAATCTGACTGGGCGCCGATCATGGAGTTCACCTTCGCGGATATCTTTCAGCACTCGCCCTTCGGCGACATACTGAACTCATTAAGGTCTCCCTCCCTGTCAGGAGAGTCCTGGCCGAACTATGTTCGGCAGGACTGGGATGCGGATGACGAAGAAATTCGCCGCCCACCCACCACCCACTTAGTAGCCACTATCGACAATTTGACCGACATGCTCGACTTCGACTCCGAAGACATCGATGGTATGGACGACGATGCGGGGGACGAAGAGGAACCACTGCCCACAGGGCACTGGATAGCCACCTCATCATATGATATATACATGGTGGACACACCCAAAGAAGGCAATGGCGACGAGACAACGGAGGATGACCCCTCCAAGAAACAACCCAAGCGCCGACGTCAGCGCCGCCGCTCTAAGTCTCGCCAAAGCAAAAGCGGTGACACCGGCACAGGAGATAATAGCACTTCGGATTGTGTCGAAGACGACAACAATCCCCTCCAGCAAGATTTAGAGGAGGATGGAGAAGCCAGCCCTCCCGAGAGAGCGGCAGATGGAGAGGCGGAGGATGATAATTACATGCCTCCCTCCGAAGATGAGGCAAGCCTCGACGATGACGAATTTGTCGTTCCTGAGGATCCCGTCGAGCAAGAGCGCTTCAAGCGCCGGCTTATAGCTACGGCAAATAGCCTTAAGAAAGAGCAGCAGCAGCTTCAAGCTCATCAAGATTTGCTAGCTGACAGATGGACTGATGTCCTTGCGGCTGAGGAATATGAAATCGAACACCCCTCCAAGAGTTACCCAAAGTGCAGGTTGCTACCACGACTGCAGGAGCAAGCATTAAAACCTACACTCCAGCGTATGACATGGCTGATCGGCCACCTCGTGGCCGCGACAGAGAGGCATTTCAGCCAAAAGCTCAGCCCGCACCCCGACGCCATTCAAATAAAAATGTCAAGGCACGGGGAAACACGCTAGACCTGCGAGACGTATTGGAGGACAAAGCAAGACACGCAAGATCAATCTACGGATCACGAGGGCGCGCCACCACGCGGGACGATAACCATCACGCCGGATACTGTAAAAGTAAATCCGGTCGGGCCAAACACAGCGGACAAGACTCATTTGAGCTGCGTCGCGACATAACCCAGTACAGAGGCGCTACACACCCCCTATGCTTCACAGACGAAGTAATGGATCACCAAATCCCAGAGGGTTTCAAACCCATAAATATAGAATCATACGACGGCACAACAGATCCTGCGGTATGGATCGAGAAATTCCTCCTGCACATCCACATGGCCTGCGGTGACGATCTACACTCCATCAAATACCTCCCTCTTAAACTCAAAGGACCAGCTCGGCATTGGCTCAATAGCCTGCCAACAGAATCCATTGGCTGTTGGGAAGATCTGGAAGCCGCATTCCTCGACAACTTCCAGGGCACTTATGTGCGACCACCAGATGCTGATGACTTGAGCCACATAATTCAGCAGCCAGAGGAATCGGCCAGGCAATTCTGGACACGGTTCCTGACAAAGAAAAATCAAATCGTTGACTATCCGGATGCAGAGGCCCTAGCAGCTTTTAAGCACGACATCCGCGACGAGTGGCTCGCCCGGCACCTTAGCCAGGAAAAGCCGAAATCCATGGCAGCCCTCACAACACTCATGACCCGCTTTTGCGCAGGAGAAGACAGCTGGCTGGCTCGCAGCAATAACATATCAAAGAACCGCGGTACTTCAGATACCAAGGATAGCAATGGCAGGTCACGTCGCAACAAACATAAGCGTCGCGTCAATAGCGACAATACCGAGGATACGACAGTCAATGCCGGATTCAGAGGCTCTAAACCCGGTCAGCGGAAAAAGCCATTCAAAAGAAGCACTCCGGGCCCGTCCAGTTTGGACCGTATACTCGATCGCTCGTGCCAAATACACGGCACCCCCGACAAGCCAGCCAACCACACCAACTGGGAATGTTGGGTGTTCAAGCAGGCCGGCAAGTTAAGCGCCGAAGACAAAGATAAGGGGCTACATAGCGATGACGAGGAGGAGCCCCGGCAGCTGAACACCGGAGGGAGAAGAGGTTCCCCCCACAAGTGTGGACGGTGAACATGATATACGCAACCCACATCCCCAAGAGGGAGCGGAAGCATGCGCTAAGGGACGTATATGCGTTGGAGCCAGTCGCCCCAAAGTTCAACCCATGGTCCTCCTATCCGATCACCTTCAACCGCAGGGACCACCCCACTAGTATCCGTCATGGCGGATTCGCCGCACTGGTCCTAGACCCAATCATCGACGGATTTCACCTTATGGAGGGCGGCAGCAGCCTGAACCTGCTTTATCAGGACACAGTGCGCAAAATGGGTATAGACCCCTCAAGGATCAAACCCACAAAAATGACCTTTAAAGGTGTCATACCAGGTGTAGAGGCCCATTGCACAGGCTCAGTCACACTGGAAGTGGTCTTCGGATCCCCGGATAACTTCCGAAGCGAAGAGTTAATCTTCGACATAGTCCCGTTCCGCAGTGGCTACCACGCACTGCTCGGGCGAACCGCATTTGCAAGATTCAATGCGGTACCGCATTATGCATATCTCAAGCTCAAGATGCCACGACCTCGGGGGGTCATCACAGTCAATGGAAACATAGAGCGCTCTCTCCGCACGGAGGAGCACACTGCGGCCCTCGCAGCAGAAGCGCAAAGCAGCCTCTTGAGGCAATCCACCACTACTAGGAAAAGGCCTACTAATGGCGCACTGGTTTTGCCTACTAATGGCGCACTACCGGTGCGCCATTAGTATCACGCCACTAGAATTTTTTACTAATGGCGCACCACTGGTGCGCCATTAGTATCTGGTATGCTAATGGCGCACCAGGAAGTGCGCCATTAGTATGTAACACCATGCGCCATTAGTATGCCTCCCAGAGGGCCATATGTAACCATCTGCTTTGTCATACTAATGGCGCATTCTGTCTTGATGCGCCATTAGTATCCTTTGGCATACTAATGGCGCACCTTGTGGTGATGCGCCATTAGTATGAATATTTGTTTTTTTTACTTTTCTGATTTTTGCACAGGTTACAAAATATATTATTTGACAGAATATAGACAGTAGCACACAGCAACAGCAGATTCATCAAATACAATAGAAGATTAGTCTCCGAATACAATTCATCATATTAGTCTCCGAATTCAAAAGACCGAACAAAGATAAAACATTACAAGTCTCGAGACCGCGAGTATCGAGTTTGTCGGAAGTGATACTAATCCTAACAAGTCCTACTAATCATCATCATACAACTTCTACTCGTTATTCATAACAAGTCATACGATCATCATCTTGATAGTCATCGAACCAACCCTACTTAATTGTTCTTTGCACATGATCATCAGTATTAGGCAGGACCTAAATACCCTATTTAAGCTAAAATAGCATAAAACAATATAGACCCTGACTCTCCATTATGGAGAATGGAGAACATCCTGTCTCCAATTCTTGCGCTTCACTTCCTTTTGCTTCCAAGAAGCTCCTTGCGACTATCCATACATTTTTTCCATCCTTTGATTTTCATGTCTCCACTTCTTTCAGAAATCTCGTATGGACAGTTGAGATTCGTAGGACGACCTAACTGTACGTTCAAAACATTAAGACTACCTTTCTGATACATCATATGAGGCACACAATTCTCTGGGATTATCTATTTAAAAACATAGTAATAACTTCATAGTTAGCAATGATGTACTAGTTTTAGAAGTATGCAAAAGATGCACGGATGTCGTAATAGTAAAAATCTTACCAGGGTATCTCCATGGTAGTTACCGCGGTTGAACACATGCACTAGTGGCACGTATTTACCATAATGTTGAGGAGTTTGATTGTGGATAATGTAATTCTCAATGTCAGTACAAAATCCGACCAGCTGATTTTTCTCCTTGTAAGTTGTTAATTCGGAGCCATCGGTGTAGTGGGTTTTGTCTACCATCTCCCGCACATTCTTTGAACAATAAAAATAAGCTGTCAATGGAAATAAGCTGTCAACTATTTTGAAATAAAAAATATAAATTAGCTAATAACTATGTTTGAGAAACTCACATAGCGGTAGAACTGGAGGCATATCAATAAGGACCCAAATGTCCATATTGTCTTGGTTGATGTCAGGATTACCAAGATCCATGGTGATAAGCATACCCTCATCAAAACCATACATCTTGCAAAATGCTTCCCAATTTTTGCAACCAAAATGGGTTACACTCTCAGAATTATATAGATTTACTTCAAAGTCCACATCATGATGAGTCCTTAGGTGAATTTTCTTTGTTTCGGAAATTTCATGGTCTTCAAAATCCATCCTCTCCAAGACATAGCGTCTTGCATGGCATGGGATAAGCTATACTCGAATTGTAAAAGATGAAAATTACACGTTGAAATAGTTGAAGTCATGCTTAATTATGAAAATAACACTTGTCGTCGTTGTGTACCGTTTCAACTTCGAAGGTCTCCTTGAGCTTAATGCTGAAGCGCCGATCATCGTCCAGGTGAGGCATGTCGCACAGACCTCGATCGTCGTGGCACCAGTCGCACTCCGCCGGGAGACTTTCGTCGTCCGATGATGATGACGACATATCCTACGTTCATAATTCAAAACTACATCATTTAGGGTTTGTCGACACCGAGGCATCCTAAAAGCTAAGCTTTTATCATTTAGGGTTTGTCGATGCTGAGGCACCCTAAAAGCCTAAGCTTTCATCATTTAGGTTCTTATCAACACCGAGGCACCCTAAAAGCCAAGGTTTTATCATTTAGGGTTTGTCGACGTCAAGGCACCCTAAAAGCCTAAGCTTTCATCATTTAGGTTTTGTCGATGCCGAGGCACCCTAAAAGCCTAAGCGTACATCATTTAGGTTCTCATCGACACCGAGGCACCGTATAGAAGCCAAGTTAAGTTTTCATCATTTAGGGTTTATCGATGCCGAGGCACCCTAGGTTGGGCCTAATCACTTGGCACTAATCACTTGGCTCTATTGCCACCTATGTTGGGTTTATCATCTAGGGTTTATCGATGCTAACGAGAATTCTAAGTTGGGCCTAATCACTTGGCTCTATTGCCACCTATGGTTTAATGCAGCAAGAATGGCGGGGCAGTTGATCCTACTTAACTAAGTACTAAGATACCCCGGCCAATGCATTAGTCGCAAGTACCCCATATGTCCTATTTTTAGCAAAGTCATGCTAAAATTCACGGAAAATTTCAGCATTACCTTTGCTGAAAATAGGACATATGGAGTACCCGAATTTGCCGGAATGGAAGTTAATCGACATTCCGGCAAACTCAAGGGTCTCTCGGGGTACCTGCAAATTCATCACGACACAATGGTCAGAGACAAAACCCAGCCACAGACCATATGGTCCTCTGCTTTCATATGGACAAAAATCAGCTCAACTTATGTGAGCTTCCATTCCAGATCTAATAGGTCACCCAACAAAAAATCATCAATAGTTTAGCAAGTTTGTACAAACACAGAAAGAATAGAAAGTTTGCTGCCTATTCAAACATAGAAACAAAACACTACTTGAAACTTCTGCTACATTTGGACCATGGCAATTTACTTTCATGAAGCATGAAAAATGTATTTTACAGACCATGGCATTGTTTTTACTATATGCACCATGGCAAATTTCATCTATAAACCATCGACAAATACATGATACAGTGCATTTTTCTTCAGAATGACAAATACTTGGTTAAAAATATGCAAATGATTTCCTAGGGGTTTCAGACATGCTATGTGTGTCTGAATACATGTGTGTCAGAATCATGTGTCCAAGTCAGTCACAAGCACAAGCAGATCATGTGTATTCAAGTGTGCATTGAATCATGTGTTTACTTAATTTTAAACTTGCTAGCAATAAGCTTGCAGTACACTTTATAGTCAGATCAGGAGCCAAGCTCTAAAACTGGACTTTTAACTGACTTTTAAACTGAATTTTTACTTCAAAATAAGAGTACCATGCCTGCTTAACTGAATTTTTAACATAATCTCTCTCTTGGCCTAGGAGTACTCAATTTCAATCTCTCTCTTGGCCTAGGAGCAAGTTTGTGCAGCACCAAATTTGTGCAGCCCCAAGTTTCTGCAACTGTTGGTACAAAAATGTGCAGCCTCATGTTCGTCTCTCACTTACTCTGTGCTGGTTATGCTACATAATCAAATCATCGATCCAAGAGCAGTATATTTGTGCTGTTTAGCTTTTTCTGGAAGGTTTTTCTGAGAGCCTACTTTACTTAAAATAGATGATTTTAAATATGAAGACAATAAGTGAACAGCATTCTAGGCATGCGATTCCAATCACTTTTTTTACTTTTCTTCCTCAAGCACATTCAACCAACATTATCTCCTTTCTTGCAACACAGCAAAAAACAACCACTAGCTACCCAAATACATGGATGCTGCCTCTACCACCCCGTAAAACAAAAATCAGACCTATTTAACTCAACTATACATTCTAATTAGATCAGACATATGTTTCAACACAATAAACATAGTCATGTACAATAAGAAGCAAATGTGTTACTGTCAGGGATTGGTTTCACTTGAATAAAAACCATGCCAAAGAAACTAGCAGGTAAAAGTACAGCATTGCTCGGAAATTTTTGCACTTTGCATATACAAGCTATATAGTCTGAAATCAAATGCATACAGCTGAGACAAGCATCGACCATAGCAGTCCATAGCCATGAACTTGTACAGAGGGGGAGAGAGGTGAGACAAGTGGTCACCTTGGTGACAGGGGAACGAAATCCAAACAAGTCGAACCCACAGCAGCAGCTTCTCTGTATCCTGTTGAACCAAGTCCTTCCTTCACACAACACAACAGCACAACACAGCTATATATGAGAACGCGTCAGAGATTGGAGGAGATGAAGAAGAAAATCAGCAAGAGACAAGGGGAAGAGGGATTCGTACCCTGTTCTCCTGCTGGACGGCGGGGAGGTCGCGGGCCTCCTCTCCTGCTGGACGTGGGGCCTCCTCTCCTGGTGGATGTGGGGCTCCGAGGCTCCGGCGGCTCCGAGACTCCAAATCTCCGGTGGTTTCTAGGGTTTCGAGGGGGGAGGCGGGGCTCGGGGGGGAGGCGGCGCTCGAGGGGGAGGAAGGGAGAGGGAGGCGGCGGGGGCGCGTGGGCGGCTGCGGCGCAGTGGGTCGGGGTAGCGGCGGCGGCACGGTGGAGGGAGAGGGATGAAGTAGTCTGGCGAGAGGGAGGGACGAGGGAGGGACGAAGTGTATGGATGGGGGAAGATTACTAATGGCGCACCCCCAGGCGGTGCGCCATTAGAATGTTTTTTTCATAGCAATGGCGCACCAGCGGGACAGTGCGCCATAAATATATATATACTAATGGCGCACTTTTACAGGGTGCGCCATTAGTAGTTTAAATTAAACTAGTAATGGCACACTGTGAGGCGATGCGCCATTAGTAGTTTTGTAAAAAAAAGAATAAAAAAAATTCAGTACTGGCGCACTCCCTGTCTGATGTGCCATTACTAGTTAGAACTAGTATGGCGCACTTCGGTAGGATGCGCCATTAGTATGTATGTAAAAATGAAAAAAAATTATCACTAGTGGCGCACCTATTTTCTGGTGCGCCATTAGTGTCTTCCACACTAATGGCGCATCACCAACTGGTGCGCCATTAGTATATAGTACTGGCGCACTACTTCCCTGGTGCGCCATTAGTGTCAATCCTATCTATAGCCCTTTTCCTAGTAGTGCACCAGTTCGGCAATTAAAGACACAGACACCATCAAGCGCGCCCGGAGTAATCGGCAACAAGACCGCCTGACACGTTCCGAGCTCGCATAGTAATGCGGCCCCCACCTCAATACCAGCCAAACGACGAAATCCGTGCCACGCGTACATAATTACGCATTGAAAATCCCATGGGCACGGGTGGGGAGGGGGCACGACTACGGCACGCCCCAAGACGCGGTTCAACCGCACTAGGGGCTTCCTGCTTTGTTATTTTTCTCTCTTTCAGGACTTTAATCTCTAGAAACCCCGTTCGTCAGTATCATTGTCGGACACACGATGCAACAACCAAGGAGGCAGAAAGCTACGTCGTACCATGGAACTCCCAGGTGGTCTCTGATAACGAGTGAAATACTTGCTTTAAATACCATTCCTCAGCTTGCCCTTGGAGGGGACATGTCAAATAGTCCTACTTTTTGCTTATCGCACTACTTGTATCATTCTGCTTCGACGCACCTTTTTGAGTAAACAATGCATAGCACTAGACTATTATCGCATTCTCTATTCTTCTTTATACACACACACACACACACATATATATATATACATGTGTGTGTGTGTATGTGTGTGTTCATTCATGACATTCAGAATCCGTACACTCTGGTACGGCCAATACACCAGGGGCTTAAGCATACCCCATAATACGGCGTGAGAAGTCCGAACACTTTCGACAGTGCGGCACCCCGAACTTATAGCATTATATGCATCAGCTCTGAATCATGTCTTGGGTCAATAGTTGGGTTTTCCCGGCTTCCATGTTTTGGTACCTTACGTTCCGCTATATCGGCTAAGGTAGCACTGGGAGAACTACTGTGATTGTGCCCCGATTCAGCTGGGCTAAGCACCTCAGTAGAGAAAGCTAAAACTGACTGTCATGATAGGGCGAGAGTTTGTCGCTGTTCGAGAGGTCTCGAGTCCCTAAAGACTTATGCCGCTTAGAGTGAGGAGTCGGCTTTGTCCGGCTTAAGGCGTGTATAGCGCCCCGAATTCAGCCTTCCGAATACTAGGGGCTTCACCAAAATTGAAAATTGTAGACTTCTATGGCTAAGAGAGAGTGATAAAGCATTATAGTCTGGTTACCTTGTTCGTTGTGCTGAGCACCTCCCTCGAAGGACCCAACAATGGGAAAAAGAGTGCTAAGGTTTATCCCGAACACCCCAGCACTCGTGGCATGGGGGCAGAAGCCGACGACTGGCCATCTCTCAGATTTGATAAACAGTCGCACAGAAGTTAATATTTTAAATTCAAACAAGCGTTGCATAGCGCATATGAACAAGTTTTCATAATACAGGATCACACGAGCAAGTTTATTCAAAAATTACATCCTTCGCACACTCGTCCGCCACAAGATGGGCACCCTTCAAGACACCCTTATAATAGATTTCGGGGTGGCGATGCTCCTTGCCCTGCGGCGGCCCCTCCTTCACGAGCTTCTCGGCGTCCATCTTGGCCCAGTGCACCTTCGCACGGGCAAAAGCCCGGCATGCACCTTCGATGCAGACGGACCGCTTAATGACTTCCAGCGGTGGGCAGGCATCCACAAGCCGCCTCACCTGGCCGAAGTAGCTGTTGGGAAGGGAATCGCTAGGCCATATCCGGACTATAAGACCCCTCATGGCCTGTTTGGCCGCCTTGTGCAGCTCGACCAGTTGCTTCAGCTGGTCGCTCACAGGCACCGGGTGTTCGGTCCCAGTATACTGAGACCAGAAAAACTTCTCCGTTGAGCTTCCCTACTCGGCCTAGTAATACTTCGCGGCATCCGACACGCTGCGGGGCAAATATGCGAATGCTCTTGGAGAGCTCCTGACTCGGGTAAGTAACAAGTAATTTATTTTCACATGCTTGCTTTGCATATTGCAGGCCTTACCTGCCGCTATCTTCCTTATCGCCTCAAGTTCCTGAAGGGACTTTTAGGCTTCAGCCTTGGCATGCTTTGTGCTCTCGAGGGCCGCGGCAAGCTCGGACTCTCGCGTCTTCGAGTCAAGCTCCAAAGCCTCGTGCTTCTTCACGAGAGCCTGGAGCTCTTGCTGCACCTCGCCCACCCGTGCCTCTTGTTTCTCCCGCTCAGTGCGCTCCTTGGCCGCTTTGTTTCCGGCCTCGGACAGCGCTTGCTTCAGGGTCGCCACTTTGATCGTGGCCCCTGGCACATTCATGATGATCCTGTCATTTTGCAACCACATTTTATTTTTTATATAGACAAGGTATTACTTACCTTTGTTCTCCTCGAGCTGCCTCTTGGCAAGGCCGAGCTCTTTCTCAGACCACTCGAGGTCCTGCTTCAATGCGGCGACCTCCGCAGTCAGTGCGGCAGAGGTCAGCAGCGAAGCCTGCATACGCATACAGACATACTTATATTAGACTCCTGCAGATATTATTTGATCCTCTATTCGACTTTTCTTTGTAAACACCAAACAGAGCATCAGGGGCTACTGTCTATGCGGTAATATTTTCCTATATTTTAAGTACTTACCTCAAAGCCTGTTAGAAGGCTGGCACAGGCTTCAGTCAGTTCGCTCTTGGCGGACTGAACCTTCTTGATCACCGCACTCATAATAGTGTAGTGCTCTTCATCGATGGAAGCGCCGCGAAGCGCTCCCAGCAGGTCGTCCGGTGCCTCTGGATGGACAGAGGTCACCGGCACAGATGGCTTGCCCCTTTTGGAAGGGGGCGCCTGCCCGAGTCCGGAACCACTGAAGGTTCTGGTGTGGTGTTCGGCTTAGGGCCGAACTTGGAACCCCCGGGAGCCTTGCTCCCTTTCCTCCTGGAGTCCGGAAGGTCGCCTTGAGGCGCCTCCGGGACTACCTCCCCCCGGCTCGGTGCCCCTTGAGCCAATACGTCGGCATTGTACGTAGGGCGGGGAGAGGAGGCGGATGGAAGCGGATCGCTATCCATATCCGACGAGTCCAAAGAACCGTCCGACGAAGATACATCGATACGGGCTCGGGGCGGACTGCATAATCATATTCGGCGTTAGGAGAGGTAGTGCAACAAAAGTATGCTATGAGTTACTCTGGTATCCGAATACTTACGACTTCGCCGGGGGCTTGGCCCTGAGTAGCGACTCGTCTTCCCCGTCGGCGGTGGTGGTGGAACAGTCCGGAAGGAGAGTCCTTCCCTTCTTGGACCCTTCAGCCTCCCCGATTGGGGCGGCCTTCCTTTTCTTGTCTCCCCCGGCTGGAGGGGGAGAGTCTTCATCTTCCTTCTCCTCGTTTTCAAGGGAGGAGTGCGTCTCGGAGTTATTGGACGATGAGTCCGATACCACCTGGCGCCGGGAACTCTTTCGTGTTCCCTTGGCCTTCTTCTTGGTCTTCTCCGGCGCCTCATAAGGAGCAGGAGTCCACATCTCCGTGAGGAGAGCGTCCGCAGGGTCTTCGGGCAGAGGGGCCGGATAGTTAATCTGCTCCGATGTCTCCACCCAGTCCTGTCAAAGGCATGGGAGCTCAGACCCCGCACATGGTTAAGCTATGGGAAATAAATACCCTGCCAGATGTACAGAACTTACCGGATTTGCAGAACGCTTCGCGCTTAGCCCGCGGTCCTCGGTAAGAGAAGGAGGGACCTCGGCACCCTTGAATAGCACCTTCCAGACGTCCTTATGCGTCGTGTCGAAGAGCTCGCGCAGAGTCTGGTGCTGGGCCGGGTCAAACTCCCATAAGTTGAAAGCCCGTTGTTGACACGGGAGGATCTGGCGGAAGAGCATGACCTAGACTATGTTGACAAGCTTAAGTTTCTTGCTTGTCATGTTCCAGATACACTTCTGGAGTCCGTCCAGCTCCACCAAAGAGCCCCAAGACAGGCCCTTCTCCTTTCAGGAAGTGAGCCGCGTGGGGACTCCAGATCGAAACTCGGGGGCCACCACCCAGTTGGTGTCGCGCGGCTCGGTGATGTAGAACCACCCCGATTGACACCCCTTTACGGTCTCCACGAAGGAGCCCTCGAGCCATGTAACGTTGGGCATTTTGCCCACCACGGCTCCGCCGCATTCCGTTTGTTGGCCGCCTACTACCTTCGGCTTGATATTGAAGGTCTTCAGCCATAGGCTGAAGTGGGGCCGGATGCGGAGGAAAGCCTCGCACACGACGATGAACGCCGACATGTTGAGGATGAAATTCGGGGACAGATCATGAAAGTCCAGCCCGTAATAGAACATGAGGCCACGGACGAATGGATGGAGGGCAAACCCCAATCTGTGGACGAACTGGGGGAGGAAAACCACCCTTTCATGAGGTTCCAGGGTAGGGACAATCTGCCCCGTGGCTGGTAGCAGGTGCGCGATATCCGCGGGTAAGTATCTGGCTCCATGTAGCTTTTTGATGTGTCCCTCCATGACTGAGGAGGCCATCCACTTGCCTCCTGCTCCGGACATGTTTGGAGAGAGTTGAGGAGAAGAATGCGGACTTGGGCACTGGAGCTCGAGTGCGCGAGAATGGATGAGCAAGGAGGAAGAAGGCGTGGGTAGAAAAAGGTGAGATCTTATCCCTTTATAAGGGCGGACTAAACTATGCGCCCCCACTAGCCTGGTAAAACTCGCTTATCCCCCAAGCGCTGTAATTGATGGCGCGGTTGGGTTACCCACGTCCGTATTGATGAGAATCCCGTAATAAGGGGAACACGATCTCTGCTTTGACAAGATGTGTCAAGAAACCGCCTCGTGTTATGTGCGGGGATGGTTAAAGAAAAACGGTTCAAATAATTACCGGGCCGTGGTGTGATGTCATGCTGCCAAAACGTGTCAGCAGATTAGATTTGGGGTAATATTATTCTCTCTACGGTGGTATGTGGAACTTATTTTGCAGGGTCGGACACTATCCTTGTATTCAAACTCTTCTGTGGTGTATTCGGAGGAGGAACCCGCCTTGCAATGCCGAAGACAACACTGCGCGCCGGACTCATCGTCATTGAAGCCTGGTTCAGGGGCTACTGAGGGAGTCCTGGATTAGGGGGTATCCGGACAGCCGGATTATATCCTTTGGCCGGACTGTTGGACTATGAAGATACAAGATTGAAGACTTCGTCCCGTGTTCAGATGGGACTCTACTTGGTGTGGAAGGCAAGCTAGGAAATACGGATATGTATATCTCCTCCTTTGTAACCGACCATGTGTAACCCTAGCCTCCTCCAGTGTCTATATAAACTGGAGGGTTTTAGTCCGTAGGACGACATACAATGAGACCATAGGCTAGCTTCTAGGGCTTAGCCTCTCTGATCTCGTGGTAGATCAACTCTTGTACTACTCAAATTATCAAGAATAAATCAAGCAGGACATAGGGTTTTACCTCCATCAAGAGGGCCCGAACCTGGGTAAAACATCGTGTCCACTGCCTCCTGTTACCATCCGCCTTAGACGCACAGTTCGGGACCCCCTACCTGAGATCCGCCGGTTTTGACACCGACACTCACCCTTTTGAGGTTCAGGGGGGCATTCAGGACCTGGAACCCGCCAATGAATGACTTCCTTGGCAGCTAAAACACCCATAGACACATAATCATTGAGGGTCTCTTCGGTGACTTTGGGAGGGATCTGTTGGGGATATAGCTACCAAGTATGACCCGCCTAGGAGGGGCCGGGTCAACCCCAATGGCGGGTTACATAAGAAGCCCAGTAATATTCAAGGTGATAGTTTATTAAGACTTGTAGAAGGCCTAAGCCCAGAGGCGGCTTAAGGCCCAATATTGTAAACCACTGTATGTAAAGAAAGACTTGTAAAGAAAGGCATATAAAAGAAGTCACCGAGCCGGACACGTTTTATGAGCCGGCCGGGACTCTGTAGGCCGCTAGGCGTCAACCCGTGTATATAAGGGGACGACCCGACGGTGGCTTAGGAGAAGAAATTAGAGATCGATAGCCAAGCTAGCGGATTCGCTCCTTGGTCATCGAAACCTAACAATACAACATCAACTGGACTAGGCCTTACCTTCACCGTAAGGGGCCGAACCAGTATAAACCTCTCGTGTCCTTTGTCCCGATTAACCCCTTTAAGCTTCCTAGTTGCGATGGCCCTACGACTAAGTCCTTTCGCTAGGACATCTGCCGTGACAATTCCACAACAGATGGCGCCCACCGTAGGGCCAGCGCACGGTGGATTTGAGTTTTTGAAGGGCAACTTCGAAGGGCTCAAGGGATACGCTGTGGGCCTGATGACCAAGAGTCGTCGCGGCAAGCTCTACATCAATGACGAAGGCTGGGGCCCCGAGGTCGGCTCAATTGAGTATGGGTACCGGGTCCCCTTTGGCGGAATCCTTGTCTTTATCGGTCGGATCGGTGAGTCGGGCCCTAAGCCGGACGTCTACACCAACCTCATCGAGACGGCTCAGCGCGCGAGATCCGCCCGGGCTCAACCTGCCGTGGGGCATGCCTTCGTGGGTTGCATCCATGGAGGTGAATTCTCTGAAGGATCAGTGGATGGCGGTGAGACGGCCATCTGTTCTGATGGTGAGTCGTCCTCAGGCGAGACAGATTCTTTATATCAGCTACAAGATGGCGTGCTTGGGAGTTGTTCCGATGGCAGCAGTATTCCGGACCTCTCTGAGCCACCGAATCGAGCTGGAGTTTTCATGGTTGGCACTCAACCCGAGCAGAACTCTACGACTGCAGCAGCAATAACCACCGGGTCGGCAGTAGCTGGGTAAGGAGACCCCGCGTGCCACCCGGCTCAGATGCTAATGGACCTCATGGATAAGTTGACGGCTCTGTTGACTCCTGTAGTGGAGCCGGCGGATAAGGCTCAGCATGACGCGGAGGTGGCATGGCTACGCGAAGATATGGCATAGGCCAAGAAAAATTTAGCAGCAGAAGAGGTCAGGATGGCCACGGGGCGGGCGACTTTGGATGCTTGTGCTTAGCAGCTTCAAGCGGAGACTTTCCGGCGCTCAGTGGATCTGAACGCATCAAACGAGGTCATGCGGAGAAGGCACTAGAAAACTCAGTCACGTCTGCCTCTTACTTATGATCCTAGGAACCTTTTCCACACACCCGGGGCTGGTCCAAATAACCCGCCGGAGGCAAACCGGATCACGACACCCGGGGCTGGGGCGCCGGTTCAACTTCGGACCATGGAGCCACCCCGTATGAATACTGCTCCGCCTCATTACACACCAACACCATCAGGTCACTTTTCTAACCCTTTGGAGAATCTCATTGCTGCATCGGCTCATTTGGCGGTCTCCCGATGGAAGGCGACTCTCTGACAGCAATTGAAACACGTAGGGTGAGAGAACATCTTCAGACGGCTCTGGCGCAGCAGGATGCGTACTCTTACACTCGAGACAGAATCCATTCAACCCATCGCCCAAGCCGGAGCCCGAGCTATAGCAGGCATATGGACTCAGCCGCTATGTCGAGCAACCCTCAACGCTGTAACCAACCGTGTAGGCATGAGCCGGTGCAGGGTGAGGCCCTTAACTTGGCGGATCAGGAGAGAATCCGTCAAGAGGCTGAGCGGGCGGTTCAACTGACAGCTGAGCAGGCGGCTCATCAGGCTTTTCTGGTTTATCCGGCAACCTCTGTTGAGGCAGGAGTGGCCACAAGAA
The DNA here is from genome assembly GCF_003073215.2 of Triticum urartu. Lineage (NCBI taxonomy): Eukaryota > Viridiplantae > Streptophyta > Magnoliopsida > Poales > Poaceae > Triticum > Triticum urartu. The sequence continues at coordinate 555,241,088 of NC_053025.1, read as the reverse complement.
CAAGAGCTGTCCCTTGCCTGGCGCCGGCTATATGTAATGAGCGCTTGCCAAAAGACTTTAAGGGGCCTCGTAAGGTGCCTAATTACACGGCCGACTTGCAGCCTGGGGCATGGATTGGAAGTTATGAGATGGCGATGGAGCTGTTGGAGGTCAGCGATGCAGCAATGGCTAAGTATTTAACTATGATGTTGGATGGAACGGCTCGCACTTGGTTGAAAGGGTTGCCACCCAACTCCATCGGCTCATGGGCAGAGTTAAAAGCCCGGTTCATTCAGAACTTCAAGGACACATCTAAACAACCTATGTCAATTGTCGACCTGACTAATTGTAAGCAAGAGGAAGGTGAGTCCACGACCCATTGGGTGCGCCGGGTCAAGGAGATTATACGTTCATCTGATAAGATGGATGCCGGCTCTGCGGTCTTAATGTTGGAGAAAAATTGCCATTTTGAACCTCTGAAACAGAAGCTGGGGCGGCTCAAGCGTGATTGTAATGACATGGGCCAGTTGATGGCGGCCCTGGTCAAATATGCTAATTCTGACAGTACCAAAGATCCCATGTCTGGTGAAGAAAAGACAGGGAAGGGAAAGAAGAACGGCAACGGCAAGGGTCACCAGCATAACCCGGCAAATCAAGGAGGTAATAAACGTAAGGCTGACGAGTTTGTGGCTAACACCAATACACAGGGCAACAACCAACGGCGCAAGGGTAGGCCACCTCCTCAGTCAGGCAGGTCAGGTCCCACCCTCGAGCAACTACTGAATGAACCTTGTCCAAGACACGGCACCCGGGAGAAGCCAGCTACCCATCTGTGGAAGGACTGTATGATCATGAAGGCATTTAAAAATTCCAACATGTTTGATGGTAGCCACGGACCTAGCGGCGGTTCAGGCGGAGGCAGCTTTCATGGCCCGGGCGCCGGTTCAGGCGGGGCGGTTTTCACGGCCAGGGCCATTCGGGTAACCAGGGTGGCTATAATCAGCAACCCGACCAAAGTAATCAGCAACAACAACAACAACAGTTCGGGTATCAGAGTAACCCAAAATAGTTGAATAGTGGGCAGTACCACGTATTTACCACTAGTTTTGCAAGAGGGACCAGAAGCTTCATAAGAGGGCTCTCAATGCTGTTGAGCCGGCGATTCCACGTTATTTGAGGTGGTCAGAACAGCCTATTGTGTGGAGTAGGGAAGATCACCCTCCCCGGGATGATAATCTGGGTCACTTGTCCTTGGTGGTGGCACCTCAGGTTGGTGGATATAAATTCAATAAGGTGCTCATGGATGGAGGCAGTAGCATCAACATCCTCTATTATGAGACGTTTCGTCGGATGGGGTTGACTGATAAGAGTCTTAAACAATCCAACACTATTTTTCATGGTGTTGTGCCTGGTAAGTCGGCATACCCAGTTGGTAAGATTAAACTGGAAGTAGCCTTTGGGGATGAATGTGATTCCAGGGCTGAGAAGTTAACTTTTGATGTGGTTAAAATCAAAAGCCCATATCATGCTCTATTTGGACAGCCGGCTTATGCCAAGTTCATGGCTCGGCCGTGTTATGTGTATCTGCAGCTCAAGATGCCGGGTTATAAAGGCACCATCACAGTACATGGAAGCCGGAAAATAGCCCTGGAATGTGAAGAAGGTGATGCCGCTTATGCTGAGTCCGTTTGTGCGACAGAGGAGTTAAAGTTTTATAAAGATAACGTTGACCCGGCAGACATTACGTCTTTGAAGAATCCAACTACGGAGCATGAACTGGTGTTGAAATTCAAGTCAGCTGATGACACCAAGATGGTTGATTTTGTGTCTGGCGACTCATCCAAACAGTTTATCATCAGTGCCAACTTGGATCCAAAATAGGAAAGTGCGCTCATAGAGTTCATCCGTGAGAATCGGGACATCTTTGCATGGAAACCTTCTGACATGCTGGGTGTCCCGAGAGAACTCACTGAGCACACTCTTAATATTGATCCGAAGTTTAAGCCGGTCAGGCAGTTTCTTCGACGGTTTAACAAGGAAATGCGCAAGGCCATTGGAGAAGAGGTGGCCTGGCTCTTGGCGGCCGAGTTCATTGTTGAAGTTTTTCACCCAGAGTGGTTGGCTAACCTGGTGCTTGTACTCAAGAAGAATGGCACCTGGTGTATGTGTGTGGATTACACCGATTTGAACAAGGCTTGTCCGGCCGATCCTTTTTCTCTCCCTCGTATTGATCAGATCATTGATGCTACGGCGGGTTGCGAGCGTTTGAGTTTTTTGGATGCATATTCAGGTTATCATCAGATCAAGATGGTAGTTAAGGACCAGGAGAAGACGGCCTTCATCACTCCATTTGGAGCCTTCTACTATGTGTCTATGCCTTTTGGACTGAAAAGTGCCCAGGCGACTTATCAACGATGTGTACAGAATTGTCTTCACAGTCAAATTGGGCGTAACGTCCATGCTTATGTGGATGACATAGTGGTGAAATCCAGAGAAAATGAAACCTTGGTAACTGATCTGAAGGAGACCTTTGATAACCTCCGGGTCTACAAGATGATGCTTAACCCGGCCAAATGTGTTTTTGGAGTCCCAGCTGGCAAAAATTTGGGTTTTTTGGTGTCTAACAGAGGTATTGAGGCTAATCCGGAGAAAATTAAGGCAATCACATCTGTGGCCAAACTGGTGTGCATCAATGATGTTCAACGTTTGGCAGGTCGCGTCGCTGCCTTAAGCCGGTTCATAAGACGGCTAGGGGAGAAGGCGATGCCTTTGTATCAAATGATGAAAAAGGCGGATGACTTTGTCTGGAGTAACGCTGCTAACTCTGCTTTTGAGGATCAGAAGAAACAGCTCACTGAGCCGCCGGTTCTCGCTGCTCCGGTTGAGAAAGAGCCGTTGTTGTTATATGTAGATGCTAACTCACGTGCTATCAGTGTGGCCATTGTTGTGGAGCGCAAGGAGGCTGGCAAGGAACATCCAGTCCAACGGCCGGTTTACTACGTCAGTGAGGTGCTCATTGAATCTAAACAAAGATATCCACATTGGCAGAAGCTCGTTTATGGGGTGTTCATGGCAAGCCGGAAGCTCAAACATTACTTTTAGGGTCACCCAATCACTGTGGTTAGCTCTGCTCCTCTAGGAGACATCATTCAAAATAGAGAAGCCACGGGACGACTCGCCAAGTGGGCTATTGAACTTGGGTCTCATGGTTTGAAGTATATGCCATGTACTGCGATCAAATCTCAAGTGCTGGTTGACTTCATTAATGACTGGACAGAGTTGCAGATGCCAGAGGAGAAACCAGATAACACATATTGGACGATTCACTTTGCTGGGTCTAGACAGTTGGAAGGCTCGGGGGCTGGAGTTGTTTTAACTTCTCCTCGAGGGGACAAGTTTTGTTATGTGTTGCGATTGATGTTTCCTTGTACTAACAACACAGCAGAATATGAAGCCTTGCTCCATGGTCTTCGAATGGCTAAAGAGATGAGTCTAAGTCGGGTCCGGTGCCTTGGCGATTCAGATTTGGTGGCTCAATAGGTGTCAGGCAAGTGGGATTCCAAGGATCCTCTCATGGCGGCTTATCGCTGTGAGGTCGACGCTGTTGTGGGGCATTTTAAGGGTTATCAAGTGGGACACATTGACCGCAAAAAGAACGAAGCGGCCGATGCCTTAAGCTGGTTGCGATCTCAGCGTAAGCCGATACCACCTAACACCTTTTTGGATGTTTTACATAACCCGTCTGTTAAGTTGCCTACAGAGGAAGATTTGGTCATTCCTGACCCGGAGGCACAGTTAGTGGCGGCTATTCATGTTATTCCAGACTGGACAGTACTGTTCCTGGCTTACATGACCCGAGGAGAGTTGCCAGAGGACGAGACCCTGGCCCGATAGATAACCCGGCGGTCCAAGTCAATGACGATTTCTGACGGAGAGTTGTATCATCGCAGCATCACTGGAGCGTTTCAGCGTTGTGTTTCTCCTGAAGAAGGTCAAGAAATACTTCGTGAGATCCATGAAGGGGATTGTGGTCATCACGCCGGTTCAAAGTCTCTTGTGGCCAAAGCTTTTCATCATGGTTTTTACTGGTTAACGGCTCACGCTGATGCAGAGGATCTGGTCAGTAGGTGTGATGGATGTCAAAAATTTGCATGATGAGCGCATGTGCCGGCTCAAGAGTTGTGGATGATTCCAATCACTTGGTCGTTTGCAGTTTGGAGGCTTGACATGGTTGGACCTTTCAAAAGGTCCAAGGATAAAAAGACACATCTTTTAGTGGCAGTTGACAAATTCACAAAATAGGTTGAGGACGAGCTAGTGAGTAAGTGTGATGCAGCCACAGCGGTTCAGTTCATGAAAAAGGTGATTTTTCGCTTTGGTTTTCCACACAGCATTATCACTGACAATGGCACTAATTTGTCCCAAGGTGCTATGGAGGATTTTTGTCAATGTGAGCATATCCGGCTTGCTGTTTCTTCCGTAGCTCACCCTCAATCTAATGGTCAGGCTGAGAGAGCAAATCAGGAAATCTTAAAAGGTCTCAAGCCCCGGCTTATGGTTCCCTTACAACGGACGCCGGGTTGTTGGGTAGAGGAATTACCCTCGGTGATGTGGAGTATCAACACCACTCCTAACAGGTCTACAGGTTATACACCTTTCTTCATGGTTTATGGAGCGGAAGCTTGTGCTGCCTAGTGACATCTGGTCATGACTCGCCTCGCGTGGCGGCTTACGTTGAAGTTGATAATGAGCAAGCCCGACAGGATGCACTTGACTTGTTAGATGAGGAGAGAGACTTGGCGGCGGCTCGATCAGCAATTTATCAACAGGACCTGCGCCGTTATCACAGCCGCCGGGTTAAGTCCACGACCTTTCAAGAAGGTGACCTGGTGCTCTGGCTCATCCAGGATCTGTCGGATGCACACAAACTATCCCCGCCTTGGGAAGGACCCTTTGTGGTCAGCAAGAATTTACAATGGGTCATATTACCTCATTGACGTTCGAGGGCACAAAGACTCACGTAAGTCGGAGGAGGAGACCCGCCGGCCGTGGAACATTGCTCAGCTTCGGCCATACTACACCTAAGCTACCGGCTCTCGTCATGTACATACTTTGATGTTGTATATATTATGATAAGTAATAAAGCAGGACCTCTATCTTTTTCCTCTTCAAAGATCATATATCTTTACTATTTTCATTATTTAAATGACTATTAAGGAGCTGATCATATCTGAATCTAGCTTAACCTTTTTGGTCCGGCTTATGATTGTATTCGAATCTAGCTGTAAACCTCATGATCACTTGGGGGCTTCCTGTTCAAATATAGGTCATATTCGAACCAAAGAGAACATAGTTGCCATAACCCTCTTGATCGGCTCAAAGCCAAACTCACTAGGGGGCTTCTTGATCGTATCTGAATCATAGCTTAACCACTTTTGGGTCTGACTTGGATAGTATTTGAATCAGGGTCGTTAAAACCTCTCAAGGTCATTTGGGGGCTTCCTGTTCAAACATAGGTCGTATTCGAACCAAAGAGAACATAGCTGTCAGTACCCTCTTGATCGGCGCAACGCCAAAGCCACTGGGGGCTATATGATCATATTCGAATCTTAGCTTAACCCCTTTGGTCCGGTTTACTGATCGTATTCAAATCAGAAACCCCCAAATTTATGTTGTTTGAAATCTGCTATTTTGTCTTACTGGTTTTTATTGTCTCGAATCTAAACTATCAGTATGGCTTTTATTTAAGCCGGCTTGAGTATTTGACAATAGGCCGCCAAGGCATGATAGTCATCAGGTATATGGAAGCATTGACTTCTCAAAAAGATTGGATCATGAAAACCGGCAGTCCAGAAACACAGGTATGACAGTGTTGTTCATGAACAGGTTTTTCAGCCTTGTTTATCTTTTCCAATATGACAATTTCATAAAGACATATATCGGGTGTTTTTGACCCGTCCGGTGTTAACCGCCAGGCCAGCTCTTTCACTTTTTGCAGGAGCAAAGTTAAAACATTGCAGATGTAATCAAATATGTGCTGGCAAAGAGTAGTATGCAACATTTTGTGTGTGATGGCATAAGCAACACATACAGTTTGAAGCTAAATCTATTAGAAGGCTTTGAGAGCCCACAAGATGGTTATGACTCTCCCCTCGTTGGTTCACCTCCTTCTACTGATTGGAAGCTGGGATTGGACCAGTCAAAGCCGTTCAGAGCAATGAACTCCGCTTCATCATCAATGAGGCCGGCCGGATCAACTTCCGGAGCAAAAGTGTGTTGACGAACCGGTGGAATAAGATCTATCACCTTATAAGAGGGAGTCGCCATCTTCTTATTCTCCATATCAAAACCCGGTTGATATTTATCGATGTTGGTCTCATCTCCAAGAATGGTAGCTTGAGGTCGAACTCCCCTCACACAGGCGATGAAGTCATCTTGCTCAAATAGAGTCTCGTCTTCCTTCACGGTAGGGTACCTGTCGGTGTCAAAACCGGCGGATCTCGGGTAGGGGGTCCCGAACTATGCGTCTAAGGCGGATGGTAACAGGAGGCAGGGGACATGATGTTTTACCCAGGTTCGGGCCCTCTTGATGGAGGTAAAACCCTACGTCCTGCTCGATTTATTCTTGATGATATGAGTATTACAAGAGTTGATCTACCACGAGATCGGAGAGGCTAAACCCTAGAAGCTAGCCTATGGTATGATTGTATGTTTTCCTATGGACTAAAACCCTCCGGTTTATATAGACACCGGAAAGGGCTAGGGTTACACAAGGTCGGTTACAAAGGAGGAGATATACATATCCGTATTGCCTAGCTTGCCTTCCACGCCAAGTAGAGTCCCATCCGGACACGAGACGAAGTCTTCAATCTTGTATCTTCATAGTCCAACAGTCCGGCCACAGGATATAGTCCGGTTGTCTAGAGACCCCCTAATCCAGGACTCCCTCAGTAGCCCCTGAACCAGGCTTCAATGACGATGAGTCTGGCGCGCAGTGTTGTCTTCAGCATTGCAAGGTGGGTTCCTATTCCGAATACACCACGGAAGAATTTGAATACAAGGATAGTGTCCGACCCTGCAAAATAAGTTCCACATACCACCGTAGAGAGAACAATATTTCCACAAATCTAATCTGCCGACATGTTTTGGAAACATGACATTATGCCATGGCCCGGTGATTATTCGAACCATTTCCTTTAACTAGCCCCGCACATAACGCGAGGCAGTTTCTTGACACGTCTTGTCAAAGCAGAGATCGTGTACCCCTTATTACGGGATTCTCATCAATACGGGCGTGGGTAACCCAACCGCGACATCGATTACAGCACTTGGGGGATAAGCGAGTTTTACCAGGCTACTGGGGGCGCGTAGTTTCGGCCGCCCTTATAAAGGGACAAGGTTTAACCTTTTTCTATCCACGCCTTCTTCCTCCTTGCTCATCCATTCTTGCGCACTCGAGCTCCAATGCCCAAGTCCACATCCTTCCCCTCAACCTTCTCTAATCATGTCCGGAGCGGGAGGCAAATGAATGGCTTCCTCCATTATGGAGGGACACATCAAGAAGCTGTGCGGAGCCGGATACTTAGCCGCGAATATCGCGCATCGGCTGCCCGCTGCGGGGCAGATCGTCCCTACCCCCGAACCTCACGAGAGGGTAGTTTCCCTCCACGACTTCCTCCGCGGACTGGGGTTTCCCCTCCATCCATTCGTCTGCGGTCTCATGTTCTACTATGGGCTGGACTTTCATGATCTGGCCCCGAACTTCATCCTCAACATTTCGGCGTTCATCGTCGTGTGTGAGGCCTTCCTCCACATCCAGCCCCACTTCGGCCTGTGGCTGAAGACCTTCAATATCAAGCCGAAGGTGGTGGGAGGCCAACAAGAAGAATGCAGCGGAGCCATGGTAGGCAAGATGCCCAATGTTATATGGCTTGAAGGCTGCTTCGTGGAGACCATAAAGGGGTGGCAATCGGCGTGGTTCTACATCACCGAGCCGCGCGACACCAACTGGGTGGCTGCCCCTGAGTTTCGATACGGAAACCCCACGCGGCTCACCTCCTGGAGAGAGAAGGGCCTGTCCTGGGGTTCGTCGGTGGAGCTGGACGGACTCCAGAAATGTATCCGGAATATGGCAGGCAAGAATCTCAAGCTTGTCAACATAGTCCAGGTCATGCTCATCCGCTGGATCCTCCCGTGTTAACAACGGGATTTCAACTTGTGGGAGTTCGACCCGGCCCAGCACCAGGACTCTGAGCGAGCTTTTCGACATGATGCACAAGGACGTCAGGAGGGTGCTGCTCAAGGGCGCTGAGGTCCCTCCCTCTCTCACCGAGGACCGTGGGCTAAGCGCGAAGCGCCCAGCCCATTCGGTGAGTTCTACTCATCTGGTAGGATATTTATTTCCCCTAGCTTAACCATGTGCGGGGTCTGAGCTCCCTGCCTTTAACAGGACTGGGTGGAGATGTCGAGGCAGATTAACTGTCCGGCCCCTCTGCCCGAAGACACTGCGGACGCTCTCCTGATGGAGATGCTGACTCCGGCTCCTTACATGGTGCCAGAGAAGACCAAGAAGGCCAAGGGAACCCGAAAGAGTGCTCGACGCCAAGTGTTATCAGACTCATCGTCCGATAACTCCGCAACGCACTCCTCCCCGAAGACGAGGAGGAAGATGAAGATGCTCCCCGGAGACAAGAAAAGGAAGGCCGCCCCAACCGGGGGGCCGAAGGGTCCAAGAAGGGAAGGACTCTCCTTACGGACTACTCCACCACCACTGCCGAAGGCGAAGAGGAGTGGCAGCTCAGGGCCAAGCCCCTGGCGAAGTCGTAAGTATTCGGATGCCAGAGTAACTAATAGCATACCTTTGTCGCACTGCTTCTCCTAACGCCGAATTATGATTGTGCAGACCGCCACGAGCCCGTATCGACGTATCTTCGTCAGACGGCTCCCTGGGCTCGTCGGATATGGATAGCGATCCACTTCCGACCGCCACCTCCCCATGCCCTACGGACAACGCCGAGGTATTGTCTCAAGAGGCATCGGCTCGAGGGGAGACAGTCCTGGAGGCGCCTCAAGGCGACCTTCCAGATTCCGGGAGTAGAGGGAGCAAGGCTCCCGAGGGCTCCGAGTTCGTCCCTCGGCCGAACAATGCGCCGGAACCTTCAGAAGGGGCAAGACGCCTGTGCCGGTGACCACTGTCCATCCAGAGGCACCGGACAGTCTGCTGGGAGCGCTTCGCAGCGCTTCCATCAACGAAGAGCACTGCACTATTATGAGTGCGGTGATCTAGAAGGTTCAGTCTGCCAAGAGCGGACTGACTGAAGCCTGTGCCAACCTTCTAACAGGCTTTGAGGTAAGTATTTGAAATATAGGAAAAATATTACCGCATAGATAGTAGCCCCTGATGCTCTGTTCGGTGTTCACAAAGAAAAGCCGAACAGAGGATCAAACAATATCGCAGGAGTCTAATATAAGTATGTCTATATGCGTATGCAGGCTTCGCTGCTGTGATGGTTAGGATCCGCACTAAGCGGGACTTAGTCCGACTGAAAGAGATCCCGGCAGCTCAGAGTCTATGGCCATCCTCGGGCAATAGCCTATCAATGTCAAGTGATAAGCAGTCATGCACTGCATATGAATACCTGCACGACTGCAATATTTGAACATTTAGGTGTATATATGAACCATTAGAGCCTATGGCAACATAGAAAATTTGTAGGGTGTAGTTTCCCCGCTCGCTAGGACCCATCGCCGGCAAGCCACTCCTCTGGGCCGCGAGGCGGCCGCCGGCACCGCGCTGCCTCCTAGCCGTGCGCGCGCTTGGGTCATCCGCAGTCTGTTTCCTCGCGCGGCTGGTATTAAAGGCATGAAGCTGGCTAGACCTAAGTTTGAGGTTGATAGCATGCACAAAAGACCAATTAATCCAAACTAGCACAGCGCTAGCTACGGAGCTCCGGCCGTATTCCCGCCGGCGTTACCGCGTTTTTTCCTACGTCTCTACCTGGCAGCGCTACTCAGCCAGATAAGGAGCATAACCTTGCGCGCCAATATGGATTGATTTATATCTGAAGAATCGCCGTCTGCCATTTAAAGAGTAATGGCCAAATTTCGCCGCCGCCATAGTTGACATAGACGCGAAGCTAATCATCAGAAACCCCTGATAATCATCCTTTTTCTCATCAATTAAGACCAATCAGCCGTAACACAATATACAATGATCTACAGTAAAACACTAGGTAAAAAAAAAGGTTTATGAGCTTACTCGCGTTGTTTCGCTCCAATATAACTCAGGCGCGAAAATATGCTACAGGGATCCGAGTTCTTTGGCATCATAGGCAGAGAAAAATCCATGGCGAGAAGGAGCTGCATGGCTCCGGTTAACCATGTCCAATCGCCGCTCCTGTGGAACAAGATAAGCCTTGATGCTGATTTTGAATCTTCCATTCGGCATCCACGTGCCGGCGGAGCACACTGAGCATTCAGCCGAGTTCGCCGGAGGAGCACCTCGCCGGAGTTCGCGCCACCTCGCCGGAGATTCGGTCCGGCCAGATCTGGACCGGGAGTGGACCAGATCCACCAACCCCGCCATCCAAACAGCTCCCTGCGTCCTGGATCTCGCCATCCCGCACCACCTTCGTCCGCCCGTTGACTTTTCCGGAGGTATAAATTTCACTAAGTCCCTAAATTTCCAGATTCAAATTGCCATGTTCATCGTGCCGTAACTTTGCGTCCGTAGATCCGTTTTGGGCATATAGCATATCGAAATGTTCGCCTCAGAGAGTACATCATTTCATCTCATTGCATCATTTTCATTTTAGTTGATCTTTGATGCCCAAAATGCTGTTGGAAGAATGCTATTTGAGATAATTGTCAGATTCTGCTGCTCCAATTAGATATTTTTCATTTTTGCCATCATTAATGTGTGCATGATATGATCCTGAGCTCTACATGTGCTTTGTTATATGTCATGCCATCTTTCCAGAGGTGCTATCCATGTATTTTTGTGATGTGTGTGATGACTAGAACAAGCTTGCAAAGTGGTGCATTCGTTAATGCTGATTTCAGGGACTTAGCAATTCCACTGTCCTAGATCTGTTTATATCAATATGCCATATGTTCATGTTGTTTCCTAATGATCCGTGCCTCTTTTGAGGATGATCAGTAAGGATGATTTGTTAATCTTGTAGTGCTCTATCCATCCATGTCTTTGTTTGCAATGATGGAGCATCCTAGCTTGATTCAATCGAGCTCTACTTTTGCCATTTCGTGAATCTGGGCAGATTGTCTACTTGTTAGCGATTTTGCCGGGGATGTTGTAGTTGATCCGTGCATGCTATGTTATTGTTCTTGCCATATCTAGCTTGTATAAGGTGTATTCTTGATGGGTGTATGTTTAGATTGTCATGCCTTGCTCTGTAGTGAGTGCATCGAGCTCGTAAACATGCCTACTTGATATCTGTTTTGCATGCTCCAGTTTTTCACTAAGTCTGTGATCTGTTTATGTTTGTGCCATGTTCACATGCTTGCAATTGTATTTTCTGATCCCTTTTGGCTCAAGGCCACTAAGGAACTTTTGTTAAGCACTTTGAGTAGCTCCATGCCATTGCTTTTCTTTGCATGTTCAGGCCCTGTAGCATATAGTTTTCATGCTCCAAAGTGTGCTACCTGATCTGAAATTCAGACAAGTGTTAATTTCACTAAGTCTGAGATCTGCTAACCAATTGCATTTTTGCCATGCTTGTTTGAACCTGTTAATGGATGAATTGGCCGTAGCTCAGTGTTCCTCTTTTGTTAAGCATCATGAATGGATCCCTGCCATGTATTTTGATGCCAAGTTTGGGGTGCTGTAGCATGTTCGTCTTGTTGCATTTAGATGGCTATTTGCTGTAAATCGCAGACCGGTGCCATATTTCTTTTGCTTGCCATTTCCAAACCGTGTCTCCGATTCTGGTGTTCTTTATATCAAATTCAAGCGAAATCATCTTACCTTTCCAGTGGCACACTTGGTAATTTTCCAAGTTGAGGCCAGGTTCAATCATTCCTTGTCAAATCGTGCATATGCATCGCATATCTGCATCCCGCATATCATACCATGTTCTTGTGTTGGTTGTTTACTATGTTGTGTGCTTCCTTTCCGGTGTTTGCTTCTTCGGGTTGGGTTTGGTAATATCGCGTGTGTGAGGACTCGTTCAATACGTCCGTTTGTCTTCTTCATGGACTCGTCCTTCTTCCTTGCGGGATTTCAGGCAAGATGATCATACCCTCGAAATCACTTCTATCTTTGCTTGCTAGATGCTCGCTCTTTTGCTATGCTATGCTGCGATACCTACCACTTGCTATCATGCCTCCCATATTGTTGAACCAAGCCTCTAACCCACCTTGTCCTAGCAAACCGTTGATTGGCTATGTTACCGCTTTGCTCAGCCCCTCTTATAGCGTTGTTAGTTGCAGGTGAAGATGAAGTTGTTCCATGTTGGAACATGCGATATGTTGGATTTATTATATCTTTTACTTGTTGGGATATAACAATATATTTAGTTAATAGTGGTAGGCTGTACTGTTGGCTTTGGGATGTTTGTCGTATATTTTGTATGTGCGCTTTCATGATGGGGCGTCGCGGTGGAGAGTTCGTGCTGGCTTGCGGTGGGAGGTGGCGTGGATTGCTTTTTAGCAGTTCGTTGATATAGGCGCGTTTGGCTATGTTACCGCTTTGCTCAGCCCCTCTTTAGCGTTGTTAGTTGCAGGTGAAGATTGAAGTTTGTTCCTTGTTGGAACATGGAGATGTTGTTCCTTGTTGGAACATGTTTACTTGTTGGGATATCACAATATATCTTATTTAATTAATGCATCTATATACTTGGTAAAGGGTGGAAGGCTCGGCCTTATGCCTGGTGTTTTGTTCCACTCTTGCCGCCCTAGTTTCCGTCATATCGGTGTTATGTTCCCGGATTTTGCGTTCCTTACGCGGTTGGGTTATAATGGGAACCCCTTGACAGTTCGCTTTGAATAAAACTCCTTCCAGCAATGCCCAACCTTGGTTTTACCATTGCCACCTAGCCTCTTTTTTACCCTTGGGTTTCCGGAGCCCGAGGGTCATCTTATTTTAAACCCCCCGGGCCAGTGCTCCTCTGAGTGTTGGTCCACCTGTCAGCTGCCAGTGGCCACCAGGGGCAACTCTGGGCTGGCCTACCCGTACCTAGGACAATCTGAGTGTGCCTTGAGAAAGAGATATGTGCAGCTCCTATCGGGATTTGTCGGCACATTTGGGCGGTGTTGCTGGATTTGTTTTAACCTGTCGAAGTGTCTTGAAGAACCGAGGTACCGAGTCTGATCGGAACGTCTCGGGAGGAGGTCTATTCCTTCGTTGACCGTGAGAGCTTGTCATGGGCTAAGTTGGAACTCCCCTACAGGGATTTGAACTTTCGAAAGCCGTGCCCGCGGTTATGGGCAGATGGGAATTTGTTAATGTCTGGTTGTAGATAACTTGAACCTTAACTTAATTAAAATGAATCAACTGAGTGTGTTACCGTGATGGCCTCTTCTCGGCGGAGTCCGGGAAGTGGACACGGTGTTGGAGTAATGCTTGCGCAGGTTGCCCTCTAGTTTTCTCGCTCGCGCTTTGCCTCCTCTTCTCGCTCTCTTTTCCGGACATGTTAGCCACCATATATGCTAGTCACTTGCTGCAGCTCCACATATATTTACCTTGCCATACCTATTAAGCTTAAATAGTCTTGATCGCGAGGGTGCGAGATTGCTGAGTCCCTGTGGCTCACAGATTACTATTACACCAGATGCAGGGCCTGATGATTCCGCTCCAGGTGACACGCTTGAGCTCAAGTGGGAGTTCAACGAGGACTCTCAACGATACTATGTTTCCTTTCCTGATGATCTGTAGCGGTGCCCAGTTGGGGGTGATCGGGACCGTGTCGCATGTTGGGTTATCTTTTATTTTGGCGCCGTAGTCGGGCCATGAGTGTTTGGATGATGTAATGTTATTTATGTACTTGATTGACGTGGCGAGTGTAAGCCAACTATGTTATCTCCCCTTTTATTATCTATATATTACATGGGATGTTGTGAAGATTGCCTAACTTGCGACATATGCCTTCAATGCGATTATGTCTCTAAGTCGTGCCTCGACACGTGGGAGCTATAGTCGCATCGAGGGTGTTACAAGTTGGTATCAGAGCCTTCCCCGACCTTAGGAGCCCCATTGCTTGATCGTTATTAGCGGCCGAGTTGTGTCTAGAAAAATGTTTTGAGTCATTTAGGAATTATATATCAGAGAGTTTAGGAATTCTTTTTACTTCCCAGTCTCCTCGTCGCTCTGTTAAGGCATCCTGACGTAGAGTTTTGACTCTTCTCTTCTCAAATTTCACTAAAAAAAATTTTAGGATCACGCGGGTATCTTGGAATCGTTCCGATGGTTTTATGATGAGAACATTGTCTTGGTGCCTCCTGTCAGGGGTTTTGTGGAAGTGTCCCGGGGAGTTGAGCTCTGAGGTGTTGTCGTCATAGTTTTATCGTTGCAGTTCTGGAATACCTGAGTTTAGTACGCCGACATAAAAAATCTCTTTTATGCAGTTCATTGGTGAGATAACCTCGACGCCACCCAGTACTGGGGCGGGAGTTCGGGAGTATCGCCATAACTTGTATAACAGATGCTTTTCGAAGGTTGAGGTAGATGGTTTCTGAAGTTTTCTCGGTTATGTGTTGAAGGATGGATACAGCTGGATGTAGGATTTGCTAGATTTGGGTGAGATATTATGCTTCCCCTGTATCCCCAACACCTGATTGCATAACCGGAAAGGTTCGGGAGTTTCATAGGTGGGAATTCTTGTAGCTCTAGTTCTTCTTCCACGGATATTTGGTTTGAGATTGGGATTTCTTACCGAGTATTCGTTCTTGATCTGTACCTTGTTGATTTATTTCTCTACCTAAATTCTAAGTTGCTTCTCAATTTATGGATATGTGACCATTTCAAGATGAATGCATTCGTTCATTTTGTTCGGATGTGAAGACTATATGTTGCAATTTTCATTCCGTTGGATTCAGCTTCATTTTATCTGTCTATGTGCTAACGGTGGTCAACCTCTTCAGGATGGCTCCCGCTAAGAGCACCAATCAGAATCAGAATCAAGATCCGCCACCACCTCCTCCTCCTCCGGAGGCATGGCAAGCTGTGATGGCCGCAACCAATGCAAACACACAGTTGATCATGCAAATTCTCCAAGAGCGCAATCAAGGCAACCAAGGGAACCAAGGCAACAATCAGAATCACTTTGCTACACTCAACCAGTTCCTTGCTAACGGGCCAAAGACTTTCAGCAATTGTGTTGAGGCAACCGATGCTGACGATTGGCTCGTGGATCTATGCAAGCATTTCGAGTGCAGTAACGTCAGGCCTGAGGACTTTGTCAAGTTCGCTTCCTTCCAACTCAAAGATCAAGCTGCAGAATGGTTCCAGCAGTACAAGGATTCCAGAGGTGGACATGTGATTACCTGGGATGAATTCCGTCAAGATTTCAGAGCTCATCATATCCCTCAGAGCGTGGTTGAAAGCAAGCGTGCGGAATTCCGCAACCTGAAGCAAGGCTCTTTGTCTGTCTATGACTACAACAAGTTGTTTCAGAAGCTCGCCCGCTTTGCCAAGCAGGACGTTCCTGATGAGAAGAGCATGATATACCAGTTCAGGGGTGGTCTCAAAGGAGAAATCCAGCTAGCTCTTGTTCTTTTTGAGCCCTTGAGATACGATGAGTTCTACAACATGGCATTGAAGCAAGAGGCCGCTCAACTGAGGTGTGATGCTTCCAAGAAGCGAGTCAGAGATGCTACCCCTTCTTCCTCTACTCAAGTGACCAAGCAGCAGATGTATTAGCTTCCTCCTCCTCCGTTCCGTCAGCCGTATCAGCAGAAGAGCAAAGGTGGCAGTGGATCTTCCCACCCACCCAACCCTGGCTTTCAGAACAAGACTTCGTCTCAAGCTTCAAGATCGAGTGCTCCATACCACCGTTCGCTTTCAAAGGTCACGTGCAACAAGTGCCAACAGAAGGGCCACTATGCCAACAAGTGTCTCAACCAGAGGCGTCTTCCTCCTCCTCCTCCTGTGAGATCGGCAAGTACAGCTGTGGTCAAGCATAACCCCAAGCACGCCAAGGTCAACTTGATGAATGCAGCTCAGGCAGAGGATTCGTCAGATGTCATCATGGGTGCATCGCATTGTTTCATGTCGAGACCGTTTACATCTAGGCATGAATTGGTTTCACAAGTTTTGCCTAGTCCATTAGCAGTTGTCTCTCCCGGTAAGCGCATGCATGCAAACTCCATCGTTCCGGATGTTACTATCACCTTGGGTGACTACAAGTTTCTGGCTTCTCCAACGGTTCTTGGTGACTCGGATATTGATCTTATTCCCGGGATGGATTGGCTTTCTAAGCACAAGGCACATCTTGACTGTGCAGCCAGGCAGATTCAATTGACTCATTCGTCTGAGGATGTAATTGTCTTTGCCGCTCTTGATGATACTATCCGTTTGTTTTCTCTCAATGAGAAGGGTGAACTACATGCTATCTCGCAAATTCCAGTCGTTTGTGAATATCAAGATGTCTTTCCAGAAGAGCTTCCAGGAATGCCTCCGCACCCGCCAGTTGAATTCGCCATTGATCTTGAGCCCGGCACGGAACCTGTGTGCAAGCGTCCTTACAAGCTCGGACCTGAAGAGTTGAAGGAGCTGAAGAAGCAACTCGATATTCAAGAGAGAATGGGTCTCATCCGTCCTAGTTCTTCTCCGTGGGGTTGTGGTGTTCTTTTCGTGAAGAAGAAGGATGGAACGGACCGACTTTGTGTTGATTACCGTCCATTGAACAAGAAGACCATCAAGAACAAATACCCACTTCCCAACATCAATGAGCTGTTCGAACAACTCAAAGGTGCCCAAGTATTCTCCAAGCTTGATCTCCGTATGGGTTATCATCAGATTCGAATCCGTGAACAAGATATTCCCAAGACAGCCTTCAGGACAAGCTATGGTTCATATGAATACACTGTCATGTCTTTTGGCCTCGTCAACGCTCCTCCGACTTTCTCTCGCATGATGAACTTCATCTTCAACGCCTACACTAATGACTTCGTTTTGGTCTATCTCGACGACATTCTGGTTTTCTCGAAGAACAAGGAAGATCATGCCAAGCACTTGCGTTTGGTACTCGATAAGCTGAGGGAACACAAGTTCTACGCCAAGTTCTCCAAGTGCGAATTTTGGCTCGATGAGGTTCTTTATCTTGGTCATATCATCTCTGCCAAGGGCATTGCCGTGAATCCTGAGAAGGTATCTGCAATTGTGAATTGGGAACCTCCTCAGAACGTGAAGCAACTCCGTAGCTTCCTCGGTCTCGCAAGCTATTGTCGAAGATTCATTGAAAACTTTTCGAAGATCGTGAAGCCTCTCTCAAATCTTCTCTAGAACCACGTCAAGTATGTTTGGTCTCCGGAGTGTGACATTGCTTTCAACACTTTGAAAGAGAAATTGATCACTGCTCTAGTTCTGACTCCGCCCGATGAATCCAAGCCGTACGAGGTCTTTTGTGATGCCTCTCTCCAAGGTCTTGGCGCAGTGTTGATGCAAGAGAACAAAGTTGTTGCTTATACCTCTCGCCAGTTGAAGCCCAATGATAAGAACTACCCCACTCATGATCTCGAGTTGGCGGCAGTTGTGCGTGCTCTTTTGACTTGGAGACATCTCTTATTGGGAAGAAAAGTGGACATTTTCACTAACCACAAGAGTCTCAAGTACATCTTCACTCAGCCTAATCTCAACCTCAGGCAAACTCGATGGGTCGAAATGATTCAAGAGTATAATCCGAGTATCGAGTATACTCCAGGCAAGGCCAATGTGATTGCTGACGCATTGAGCAGGAAAGCTTATTGCAACAGTCTGATTCTCAAGCCTTATCAACCCGAGCTTTGTGAAGCTTTCCGCAAACTTAATCTGCAAGTTGTTCCTCAAGGTTTCCTCGCCAACCTTCAAGTCTCTCCTACCTTAGAAGACCAGATTCACCAAGCCCAGCTTCTTGATGCTATGGTGAAAAAGGTGAAGATTGGGATTGCCAAGAGTCAACCCAAGTACAAGTGCTACTGCCTTGATGACAAGGACACTCTCTTCTTTGAGGATCGTATTGTTGTACCCAAAGGTGACCTTCGTAAAGTGATCATGAACGAGGCTCACAATTCTCTCCTCTCAATCCACCCTGGGAGCACGTAGATGTATCAGGACCTTAAGCAGGCTTATTGGTGGACTCGAATGAAGCGCGAGATTGCTCAATTCGTGAATGAGTGTGATGTCTGCAGAAGAGTGAAGGCAGAACACCAAAGGCCAGCTGGTCTCCTCCAACCTCTTGCCATTCCAGAATGGAAGTTTGACCACATTGAAATGGACTTCGTGACTGGGTTTCCAAAGTCCAAGCGTGGCAATGATGCTATATTCGTTGTCATCGACAAACTCACTAAAGTGGCTCACTTTCTGCCTATCAAAGAGTCAATCACTGCAGCTCAATTGGCGGAACTCTATACCTCTCGAATTGTCTCTCTGCACGGTATTCCACAAGTGATCTCTTTAGACCGTGGCAGCATCTTTACCTCCAAGTTTTGGGATTCTTTTCAGAAGGCCATGGGCACCAACATCCGCTTCAGCACAGCTTTCCATCCACAAACTAGCGGTCAAGTCGAGCGTGTCAACCAGATTCTTGAAGATATGCTCAGAGCTTGTGTGATCTCCTTCGGCATGAAGTGGGAGGATTGTCTTCCTTATGCTGAATTCTCCTACAACAACAGTTTTCAAGCAAGTTCGGGCAAGGCCCCATTTGAAATTATGTATGGCAGGAAGTGCCGTACCCCTCTCAACTGGTCTGAAACCGGTGAACGTCAGCTTCTCGAAAATGACTTAATCACAGAGGCAGAGGAAATGTGTAAAGTCATTCGAGATAACCTCAAAGCAGCCCAATCCCGCCAGAAGAGCTACTATGACAGTAAGCACCGTGATTTGGCTTTCTAAATCGGAGATCATATTTACCTTCGCGTCTCTCCTATGAAAGGTACTCGCCGCTTCGGTATCAAAGGGAAGCTTGCCCCTAGATACGTGGGACCTTTCAAGATTGTCAGCAAGAGAGGCGATCTCGCCTATCAACTCGAGCTTCCTTCAAACTTTGCAAATGTTCATGATGTGTTCCATGTCTCTCAGCTCCGAAAGTGCTTCAAGACTCCTGACCGCACCGTCAACTTCGAGGACATTGAGCTCCAAGAAGATCTCTCTTATCGTGAGCACCCAGTCACTATTCTTGAAGAGACTGAACGCAAGACTCGCAACAAGTCAATCAAATTCCTCAAAGTCAAGTGGTCACACCATTCCGACTGTGAAGCTACCTGGGAACGTGAGGATCACCTCCGTTCTGACTACCCGGCATTCTTTCAGTCCTAGATCTCGGGACGAGATCCTTTCGTAGTGGTGGAGTGTTGTAACACCCCGGATGTAACTTACCCAATATGTATTCCAACTCTTGCCGTTTCCGGCCTTAAGTTATTTTATTTTCTCGGGTTCGGGTTTTTGTCTCCGTGTGTTGTTGTCGTTGTCATGCAACTCATATCATGTCATCATGTGCATTGCATTTGCATACATGTGCATCTCATGCATTCGAGCATTTCCCCGTTGTCCGTTTTGCATTCCGGCGCTTTGTTCTCCTCCGGTGGTCATTTCTACATTTCTTTCGTGTGTGGGGGTTAAACATTTCCGGATTGGACCGAGACTTGCCAAGCGGCCTTGGTTTACTACCGATAGACCGCCTGTCAAGTTTCGTACCATTTGGACTTCGTTTGATGCTCCAACGGTTAACCGAGGGACTGAGAAGGCCTCGTGTGTTGTCGGAGTAAATAGCCATGGGTAGCCTAGTCGGCTTCCCCTGGCCCTTCTGAAAAAATCACGAGCCCGTCCGGCTCTCAAGAATCCAAGACATGGAGCCGCCTTCCCCTTGCTGGCTACCACCCAGGCCGGCTTTCGGAAGGCGGTCCGACTTTAGCCCTCATGAAGGAAGCCACGGGAGGGCCGACTTCGGGAAGCCGGTCATGAGAAGGCCGACTCCAAGAAGCCGGCTCCCATAAAGCGGTCAAGACCGTACCCTCAAAGTTTGCACCCACCTAACGGCAGTGCGACGGGGCGTGGCTACAGTGAAGCCTGCCACCCCCGTATCCCAGAGCACGCCTGGCACAGTGCGCCGTACGGAGTAGCCATGACCCGTCCGGCGCGGCACTGTTGCCATGTTGACCCTGATGTCACCCACGACGGGCCGCCAGCACGGCCCACAGACGGTGGGCCCCTTCGGGCAGAGAGACGCCCGAAGGCGGCCACGCCTCCAACCAGTCGGCCCAAGACAGAGCCAGCTCCCCGCAGCCGGCTTGCCACCTCCCTCGAAGGAGACGCCCCATTAAGGAGACAAGACGCGGTGAGGCTACAGCGATCGCTCGCCGGGCGGCGGCACTGTAGCCGCGCCTACCACGACGAAGCCCACGTCACCAAGATGAAGCCATAGTAACCAGCCGCCGACCAGGCCCTGGACAGTGGGGCCTGCCTGTCGACCAAGGGGTCGGCAGCCGGCGGGACCCACCAATCGGCGGGCCCCAGCAGCCGGCGAGCGCAGTCACAAATGGCTGGGCCCCGCGCCCAGTCGGATTACCATTGTACCCCCGGGGGGTAGGCCTATATAAACCCCCCGAGGCACCCATGCAAAGGGTTGGACCCCCAGCTAGTCCTAGACACCACACAAGGAGAAGAAGCAGGCTAGCCGTGCCCTTCTTCCTCCTCCCACCAAACAGCTCAAGGAGCAATTGTGTAGCTACTTGTTCATCTAGTGATCATGCGAAGACCCCGCAGAGCAGCAGTAGGGGTGTTATCTCCACGGAGAGCCCCCAAGCTGGGTAAGATCCGCCGGCGTGCATGTCTCCGCCTTATCCCGTTTCCAGGCACCGGCGATGTCTTACTGGCTCCCACAATGATAAGCCACCCGTTGGCATATGTCGCACCTACCACCCGACATTTGGCGCCCACTGTGGGGCCAGGTGCACCGTCGTCCGGAGACCTGTTCTGGACGGGAACCCTCTTCCTCCCCAGCGAGCGTAGCCAGCCCGGCACGCCCGATGGCGCTTGCCACGACGCGCTGCAAGGCGTTACCAGCATCTGCGCGGCAAGCAGCCTCGCCGATCTCCTCGACGAAACCCTCATCTCCGACGAGCTCGCCTTCGATGCGGGCACCGACCACCTCGCCAACCTTCTCGGTCAGCTCCATGTCTCCAGCGAGCCCGCTGCGGACCTGGAGTCGGTTGGCTCCACCAACCCGATGCCTGTCGACTCCGACATGGCCTCCTACGACACCTTCCCCACCAACGTCACCATCTACAACGACCCGCTTCCTCGAGCCGACGGCTACGATGCTGTCACCACCGAAGTGATGGTTGTTGGCCACGGCGGCCCGGCCAACGAGAGCGCCCACGACTTGTCCGCCCCCCTCCCGGCCAATGCCGACGACGAAGCACTGGAGGCACGCCGCCTCGCCCTCCTCGCAGAGGGCCGGAGGCTGGCCTCCGTGAGACGCCTCACTGAGGCCTATCAGCGCGAAGCTGACCGCGCCGCCTTTGGCACGCCGGCCCCGGGTGGGCCAAGCCGGGCCGGCCTTGTCAAGCAACGCGGCGCCGTCATCGCCGACACGCTGGGAGTCGACCGCCCGGTCTATGCCACTCCGCTTGAGAACTTGCGTGCCGCCCAGGCGGCCGTAGACGAGTTGGACGGCTTGGAGGCCGAAGACCTCCCCCACATGACCCGGCGCATCCAGCAACTGATTGACGCAGCCGCGCAGCGACATGAAGCAGACGCCCGCGCGGGAAGCCCTCCCCGCGCCGAGATCACGGCGCGACGTCCCGGACGCCGGCTACGAGCTACACCCGCGCGCGGCGCGAGAAAGAGCCGGCTGCCAGCCGCAGCCGGACCCGAATCTCCATCGAGCGAGACGCAGACGGCCATCCCCGAGCCATGGAATGGCGGGGCAACCCGCCTCCGCCTCGACCCCGTGGAGAGAGATATCCCACCCCGCCGCCAGTGGCGCACCCGACTCTCAGCGGCCGACTAGGTCGCCGTGAAGGAGTCGGCGAGAACGACGCCCGCCATCGGATCGACCGCCTGGCGCGATCCCTGGCGTTGGAAGAGGAAGACGATGTCGGCCCGCCTTGTTTCGGCCCCCGCATCCGCAACGAGCCTTTCCCCAAAGGGTTCTCGCTCCCAAGAGACACGCCCAAGTACAACGGCTCCGTGAAGCCAGAAGATTGGCTAATCGACTACTCCACGGCGGTCAGCATAGCCAACGGCAACCGGCGCGTTGCCGTGAACTACGTGCCCCTCATGCTACAAGGCACGGCGTGAACCTGGCTCAACAGCCTCAAGCTTCTCAGCATCAACAGCTGGCTAGATTTCACCGAAGCTTTCATCCGCAACTTCACCAGCACCTACAAGCGGGCTCCCAAGCCCAGACAGCTCTCCTTGTGCGTACAAGGCCCCGCCGAGTCCACTCGTGACTACCTCACGCGTTGGGCCGAGCTCCGCAATTCTTGCGAGGGGGTGCACGAGGTGCAAGCCATCGAGTACTTTACAGCCGGATGTCAAGAAGGCACCCTCCTCAAGCACAAGCTCCTCTGCGACGAGCCGGCTACCCTCGACGAGCTTCTGGACATAGTGGACAAGTACGCCACCGCCGATTCCTCGACGAAGACCGAGCGTCGGGTAGACGCATCCGGAAAGGTACTCAACCCGACGCCCAAGACGCCGGCTGGGGATTCCGGCCGACGCCCCCACTCGAACGACCACAAGCACAAGGGCCCCGCGCCGCCTCCCGCCAGTCGGCAGGTGGCCACAGTTGAAGACGTGCCGCCTGAAGGGCGGCCCGCGCCCAAGAAACCCAAGGGCGGCCGGGCGGCTTGGCAGCCGGCTTTCTCCTACGAGCAAACTCTCGATGCCCCGTGCAAGTTCCACAGCGGCGCGAAGCCGTCCAACCACACAACCCGGAAGTGCCATTGGCTCACCCGAATCTCCAAAGGCGAGGGGCTCGCGCCGCCTCCGCCTGCCGGCCCGCCGCCTCCTCCTCCGCCGCCTCCGGCAGCTCGGCCCGCGGTCGGAGCCGTGCGTGACGAGTTCCCTGACAAGCAAGCAACCTACATCATCTTTACAAGCCATCCCGAAGACCGGCGCAGCAAACGCTGAGAGCACCAGGAAGTTAGCATGGTCGCTGCCGACCCCGCCAGACACATGCATTGGTCAGAAAAGCCCATCAGCTGGAGCCGGGCCGACCATCCAGAGGTGATGCCGTCTCCCGGTTCTTATGCCCTGGTCCTGGAAGCCACCCTCGCGACGGACAGACGCGCTGCCCGCTTCTCCCGTGTGTTGTTAGACGGCGGGAGCAGCATCAACATCCTGTACCGTGACACCCTGGAGAAGCTAAACGTCAAGACGAAGCAGCTCATGCCTACTCGGACAGTGTTTCATGGCATCGTACCCGGCTTATCCTGCGCCCCCATTGGCAAGATCAAGATCGATGTACTTTTTGGGGACAAGGAGCATTTCCGCCGGGAAGCGATTTGGTTTGAAGTGGTGGACCTGGAGAGCCCTTACCATGCATTGCTTGGCCGACCTGCCTTGGCCAAATTCATGGCAGTTCCCCACTATGCATACCTGAAGATGAAGATACCAAGCACCAAAGGCGTCATCACCGTAGCCGGCGATTACAAGAAGTCCTCTGAGTGCGCGGCAGCCAGCAGCCGGCTGGCCGAGTCCCTTGTGATTGCCGCGGTAAAGAAGATGTTGGACCGAGTCGTTGCCATAGTCGGCAAGCAGTCGGCCGTGTCCCCCGACCCCAAGGAGCACGATGCACAAGGATCCTTCCAGCCGGCCAAGGAGACGAAGAAGATACCTCTTGACCCCGAGCATCCAGAGAGGTTTGCCGTCATCGGGGCAAACCTGAACAGCAAATAGGAAGGCGAGCTCGCCGATTTCCTCCGTGAGAATCGGGACATCTTTGCATGGTCCCCCAAGGACATGCCGGGTGTTCCGAGGAAATTCGCCGAGCACAAACTACACGTCCGAGAAGACGCAAAGCCAGTCAAACAACCCCTCCGCCGACTGTCGGAGGAGCAGCGCAGGATTGTGGGAGAGGAGATAGCCCGGCTTATGGTAGCCGGCTTCATTATGGAAGTTTTCTTTCCAGAATGGCTTGCCAACCCGGTCCTTGTGCTAAAGAAGAATGACAAGTGGCGCATGTGTATAGACTACACGAGCCTCAACAAGGCCTGTCCCAAAGATCCTTTTGCCCTGCCAAGGATTGACCAAGTGATAGACTCCACAGCCGGATGCGAGCTGTTGAGTTTCTTGGATGCTTACTCCAGATATCACCAGATAAAGCTGGATCCGGACGACCGCCTGAAGACCGCCTTCATCACGCCATTTGGAGCCTTCTGCTACCTGACTATGACATTCGGCTTAAGAAATGCCGGTGCCACTTTTCAGCGTTGCATGCAGAAGTGCCTCCTCAAGCAACTCGGCAGAAACGCTCACGTTTACGTGGACGACATCGTGGTGAAGACGGAGAAGCGCGGCACCTTGCTGGGAGACCTCAAGGAAACGTTTGAGAACTTACGCCGGTTCCAAATCAAGCTCAACCCCGAGAAATGCGTGTTCGGAGTGCCAGCCGGCCAGCTCCTAGGCTTCCTGGTCTCCGAACGCGGCATCGAATGCAACCCGGTGAAGATCAAGGCCATCGAGAGAATGGTGATCCCCACCAAGCTTCGAGACATTCAAAAGTTCACCGGGTGCTTGGCCTCCTTGAACCGCTTCATCAGCCGGCTCGGAGAGAAAGCTCTCCCCGTCTATCGCCTCATGAAGAAGAGCACTCACTTCGAGTGGAACGACCAGGCCGACCAAGCTTTTCACGAGCTGAAGAAGATGCTGGCCACGCCGCCTGTCCTCGCGGCGCCGACTGAGAAAGAGCCCATGCTCCTTTACATCGCCGCAACTAGCCGGGTGGTCAGCACCGTCATCGTAGTCCAACGCCCAGAAGAAGGCCGAGCCCAGCCGGTCCAAAGGCCGGTGTATTATTTGAGCGAGGTGCTGTCCGCCTCAAAGCAGAACTACCCGCACTACCAAAAGATGTGTTACGGCGTGTACTTCACCGCCAAGAAGCTGAAGCCCTACTTTCAAGAGCATCCCGTCACGGTCGTATGCACCGCCCCGCTGGCCGAGATCATAGGCAGCCGGGACGCATCCGGCCGGGTGGCGAAATGGGCCATCGAGCTGGCCCCTTACACAATCTTCTACCAGCCCCGCACCGCCATCAAGTCCCAAGCACTGGCTGACTTCCTCGTCGACTGGGCCGAGACCCAGGACCTGCCGCCGGCTCCCGACTCCACCCATTGGCGCGTGCACTTCGACGGGTCCAAGATGCGCACCGGCTTGGGAGCCGGCGTCGTCCTTACCTCTCCCAAAGGCGACAAGATCAGATACATGCTACAGATCCACTTTGCCGCCTCCAACAACGTGGCCGAGTATGAGGCACTCATACACGGGCTCCGGCTTGCCAAAGAACTCGGCATTCGCCGGATCCTATGCTATGGCGACTCGGACTTGGTGGTCCAGCAATCATCCGGCGACTGGGATGCCAAGGACGCAAACATGGCGAGCTACCGCTTCCTGGTTCAACAACTCAGCGGATACTTTGAAGGATGCGAGTTCCTCCACGTACCGCGAGCCGACAACGAGCCAGCCGATGCCCTGGCTCGAATAGGCTCCACTCGGCAAGCAATTCCAACCGGCGTCGCCCTACAACGCCTCCTCAAGCCGTCCATCAAGCCGTCTCCAGAGTCCGACTCCATATTCGTGCCGCCTGACCCCGATGCGGCCGGGTCCGGCTCGAAGAACCTAGCAGGCGACCCCGAGACTCCCGCAGCCGGCCCGGGGACGTCGGCAACCGGCTCGGGGACTACGGTAGCCGGCCTGGGGACTGCACCAGCACAACAGCCGGCGACCGACTCCAGCATCTCACCACCCAGCCCGCCCACCCTGGTGGCGGTAGCCACTTTGGCAGTAGAAGAAGTCGCGGCTCCATCATGGGCTTAGTCTATCCTCAACTTCCTAGTAAACCAAGATCTGCCGGCTGGCGAAACAGAAGCAAGACAAGTCCAACGTCGAGGCTGAGCATACACAATCGTCAACAGAGAACTAGTCAAGCGCAGTGTCACTGGAATCTTCCAACGGTGCGTCGAGCAAGAGAAGGGCATTGCAATCCTCAGAGACATTCACCAAGGAGAATGCGGCCACCATGCGGCCTCAAGATCACTTGTCGCCAAAGCCTTCCGCCATGGTTTCTTCTGGCCGACTGCTTTGGATGACGCCAAAGAATTAGTTAAACATTGCAAGGGGTGCCAACTCTTCAGCTCCAAGCAATACATGCCGGCTTCGGCACTCAAGACCATTCCCCTCACTTGGCCCTTCGCCATTTGGGGACTGGACATGGTGGGCCCATTCAAGATGGCGCGCGGCGGCATGACGCATCTGCTCGTCGCCGTGGACAAATTCACCAAGTGGATTGAAGCAAAGCCGATCAAGAAGCTGAATGGGCCGACTGCCGTGACGTTCATTACAGACATAACAACTCGGTATGGCGTGCCACACAGCATCATCACCGACAATGGCACGAATTTTGCCAAAGGAGCCTTGGCACGTTTCTGCGCAGCCCAAGGTATCCGGCTGGACTTAGCATCCGTCGCCCACCCGCAGTCAAATGGCCAGGTCGAGCGAGCCAACGGCCTCATCCTCTCCGGCATCAAACCCCGACTGGTCATACCTCTGGAGCGTTCAGCCGGCTGTTGGCTCGACGAGCTGCCGGCTGTCCTCTGGAGTCTGCGCACTACCCCAAACAAGTCAACCGGCTTCACCCCTTTCTTCCTTGTGTATGGTGCCGAGGCGGTCATCCCAACTGACATCGAGTTCGAATCGCCTCGAGTAACCATGTACACGGAAGCGGAGGCCAAGGAAGCACGAGAAGACGGCGTCGACCTGCTGGAAGAAAGCCGGCTGTTAGCCCTCAGCCGGTCTGCCATCTACCAGCAGGGTTTGCGCCGCTACCACAGCCAGAAGGTCAGGCCATGATCTTTCCAATAGGGCGATCTTGTGCTCCGGCTGATCCAGCGAACAGCCGGCCAGCACAAACTCTCGGCCCCTTGGGAAGGCCCCTTCGTCATCAGCAGAGCTCTAGGCAACGACTCCTACTACCTGATCGACGCACAGAAGCCGAAGGCACGCAAGAGAGACGACTCCGGCAAGGAGTCGGAACGACCATGGAACGCCAACCTCCTTCGAAGATTTTACAGTTGAAACGCAGTATGTATCACGCTAACTTTTGTATTAAGTACAAGACAATAGGCCCCCCGAGGAGGGCTCGGGGACTGCCATCCCTTATTTATGAATGAAAAGTATCATGCTTATGACCTTGTCATTTCATTTACTTGTTCCATCCGGAACCGGGTTCGACTAGTCGGCTCGGGGACTGGCCGACTGGAGTTATTTTAGAAGTCCTACCCGCAGTCACACAAGTAGTGTGCCGGCTCCCAAGCCTTCTCTTGCCAAAAGTCGCAGTTCGAAGAACCGGCTGTCCGGCTGGCAAGAGTTAAAGGCAGGAACGGGTGCCCACACGAAAAACGGCTAGGGACTAACGGACTAATATAACAAAAGCCGGTTTTTTCTCCCACCGCCGACTGGCTACCAGAGTAGCCGGCCGGACGGTTTCCATTCACTTCACTTCAATCCAAGAAAGCTCAAGTACTTGCCTCCCCAAAGAGGGAAGGCGGCAAAGGAAAAGGCCTGAGGATAAAAAGCATACGCGAATGGAAACCAAACATGCACATAACAATATTTACATAAAAGACCTCCGAGAGGCCAGCATTCAACATAGTTTGGATACACCCCCAGTGGGTGGAACTACGAAAACTTAATGAAGATTGTTCAAAAGACAACAAGCAGGAAAGATAAATACGGCATGTCAAGCTGGCGGAGCGACCGACGAGCCGGACTGGTTGGCGGAGATGGTCATGCCGGCTGAAGGAGCGGCCGGCTGGCGAACTTTGGCTTGGTCACCGCCTCCCGTAGAGGGCGCGCTTCCACGCGCCTCGTTGCTGGAGGCACGGTCGGCCTGAGGTCGGCCGGTTGTTCCACCAGCCGGCTCGACGTCTTCGCCGTCCTCCTCTTCGTCATCCTCGCCCTCGTCGCTGGAGACAATCTCCTCCGCCGAGTCCTCGCCCACCGCCGGGTTCAGCCCGAACCACTCCTCCGGCTGAGCAACACCGTCATCATCGATTTCGGGTGCGAAAACGCTGATGTCGGTGCACTTGGCGATCGTTGAAGCTCGCTGGGCGATAGCCGGCCTCACCTCCTCCAGCTCCGCGTCGGCCTCCATCCGCCAAGTGCGCAGCTGGTCCAGGCTCAGCCCTGGGTACCTAGCCCGAACGAACTCCAACGCCCGCCCGGCTCCGAGGAGGGCCGCCGACGCCTTCCAAGCCACAAAGCGACCGACTGCGACCTCTAGCCAGTCGGCAGTTCGGCTTGGGGTGCAGGGGATCGTCTCGCCGAGCCAGAGGGCGGCCAACACTTGCGCCCCGACACGTTGGAGCCGGCGAAGCATCCGATGAGCCGGTTGCAACCGCGCCTGGACAGCCAAGAGCTGCTCCTCAAGTGTCCGGTTCGCATCCGGCGCGATGTTGGCCCCCGCCTGACGGCGCGCCTTGGGATGGGCCTCAATGCTTTGGGCGGCGAAGGCGGAATAGCCGGGGAAGTAGTCTGCACCAAAACACAAGCAGCAGCTTAAGTTAAGCCAAAAACCCAGGCGGCAAGGGGCGAGGAAGGCGGCTTACCGTCGATCAAATCCTCGATCCGGCCGAAGCCTTCATCCAAGGCTCGCCGGGTCTCTGCCCAGCTCGCCGCCTCGGTCACATACTCTGCCTTCAGGGCGGCTTCGCTATCTTGCGCCGCCTGCAGGGCCTCCTTGTGGCTCTTCTCCTGGTCGGCCATCTTCTTGGCCAGGCGATCACGCTCCTGGACCAAGGCAGCGTACTCGGCATCCTTGGTATGAAGGGCGGCCTTCGCCTCGCCGAGCTCCTTCCTCAAGTCGGCGTTGGCCCCTGAAGACAAAGAAAAAGAAAAACCAATAAGGAAAGAGTCGTCAAGAAAGATCCGACCCGACTGCTCAGCAGTCGACCCGAATCTCGGGGAATACACACCCAGTGGGTGCGCTGACGCGCCCCCACAGGAGACAGACAAGATCGAGTACTTACTTCGGCTGTCGGCCAGGTCGTCGGTCCTCCGGCTCAACTCCCGAGCCTGGGAGTTGAAGGCGGCAGCACGGAGGTTGTGATATTCCTGGAAATTCAGACAAGAGGCAAAAATAAGGTAGCCGTCAAGAAAGATCCAACCCGACTGCGCAGCAGTCGGCCCGAATCTCGGGGACTACACCCAGTGGGTGCGCTGACGCACCCCCACGGAAGAAATTAAGAGAGCAAAGCAGCCAAGAACAAAGGACTCACCCGGATGGTGGCTCGCGTCGACAAGAACTCCTGGGTGAACTGTTGCAGCAGGGCGGCCTGAGCTTGCAGCCGGCTCCGGACCCCTTGAGCCGCCACATTCAGCTCGCCAGTCCCCCCGCTGGGAGTCCACTCAGACGTGGCAGTGCTGGCCGCCTCCAGATCTTCCGCCGACTGGCCTACGCCCGCGACTCGGCGCAACTCCAGCGGAGCAGCGCCTCCCCCTGCGCGCCGGCCCGTCGCCGGCTGCACCTCGAGGCCGGCTTCGTTCTCTGGCTCACCCCCGGTCGACCCCTCTGGCGCCGCTGACGATTGGCCGCCTTGGCCCGCTCTGGTTGGCGCTGCTGGCGGCGCTTTCCTCGCAAAGGCCACGGGGTCCTTCCCCCTTTCCATCAGCGGCGGGTCTTGGATGATCTCCTCCGCCAAGGGCAATGGGGTGTCGGGGGCCACGGCTCGGAGGGGAATGGCGAGCAGCGGAGGCTGGTTGCGAACCCTCCAACTCCGGCTCCGCGGTCGCCGCCTCCGTCTGGGCCTTGGCTGCCGCGTCGGCCTGCTCCCTCGCCGCCTGGGCGGCCGCTTTCTCCGCCACCTCGCGCTCCTCCCGCGCTTCACGGGCGTTCCGCTCTGTGGCCTCCCTGAGGTCGGCGCGGGGGTCCACGCGGCGGGAGCTTGAAGAACCTCCAGTCGGCCCAACTATGGAGCCGCCTGGACCATGCTCAAGGGAAAGCGGCGCCCTGCCCAGCAAGCGGAAGAAATTAAGAAGAATGCTCGAACAAGAAGAGAATGATGAAGAGCATGCGACAAGGCAATTGACGACTTACGCTGAGACCGCCTGAGGCTGCTTCACCGCCTTGCGGAAAAGGGCCGCTTTCGCGGCCGCCTCGTCTCGCTTGGTCGCCGTGGTGGAGGCTTTGGACTTCTTCGGCCGACTGCCGAAGAGGCCTGAAGCGGCCCGGCGCTTCTGTGCACCACCACCGGCAGCCGGCGCGATGGACGAGCCCGCGCCCTGATGGTCGGCCGCCGGCTGGCGACGCGGGGCGACTTCGGCTTCAGCATCGTCCGGCGAGTCCTCGAAGCTCGCGGTGAGCCTTGAGCCCCCGGGCTCGGCGTCATCCCCCACGACGGCGTCTTCCATGGCGGCCGCCCCCAACTCCGGATCGTCGACGTCGTCCGCCGTGCGGTCGGGGGCATACTGGCGTTCTATCCCCGCTGACCCGGTCGTCGGCGGGAGAAGGGGGTTCTGCTAAGAAGAACCGATTGATCAGAAGCCCGCCGTCATAAAGCCGGCTACCAATGAAAAGAAGGAAGAAAAGAAAACTTACCACGGGCGGAGGGTTGGCGCGAGAATACGGCGCCTTGCCATATCGCCAGTCTTCGGCGAGCTTGCAATTTGAGATGTAATTTACCATATACGATACCTCCGCATGAGGCACCTCCGTGGTGCTCATCCGGCTTGGGTCGAAGCGGCCGCTCATCTGGCACATCATGTGGGGCCGGCTTTGGAGAGGAGATATCCGGCGCTCCACGAAGGCGGCCACCAAGTCGGCCCCGTTCAGGTTTTTCGACTGGATCATCACCCGAAGCCGGGAGATGGCGGCGTTCCCGGCCTGAGACAGTGACCAGGACCGGAAACTCCATGAGGGCTGCCTCCCAGCCGGCGGGCCGGCTACGTAAGCCGGCAGGTTGACGTGATCCCCTTGCTCGGCGACGTTCTTCACGTATAAATATGATTTCTGCCAGATCTTCATCGACTATATCAGGGGGATGGGCGGGAATGGGTTGTTCTCGCTCGCCCTCCTCATGGCGATGAAGGCCCCGCAAGGGGCGGGCACGCCTGCGACGACGGTACCGAGCTTGCTCTGGAAGAACTCCCCCCAGAGCTCTAGCGTGGGGAGCAGCCCCAAGAAACCTTCGCAAAGGGAGACGAAGGCCGACAGCAGCATCACCGCATTGGGCGTGAGGTGATGCGGCTAAAGGTTGTAGAACTCAAGGAAGGAGTGCAGAAATCCACTCGCCGGAAGGCCGAAGCCGCGCAGGAAGTGTGAGCGGAAGACGACCCACTCGCCCTCCTCCGGCGCCAGTGAAATCTCCGTCTTCAGCGCCAGGCGGACCCGCACGAGGTTGGCGTCGGGCAGGCGCCGAGTCTGGCAGAGGAATTCAACATGGTCCTCATGGACGTTGGAGCCGTCCCACGAGCTCGACAGCGCCATAGGAGCAAGACGATGTGGCGGCGCTGAGACGAGAGGCTGTGGCGGCGACGAGAGGAAGAAAGGAGGACGAGAGGGGGCGGAGCGAGAGGGAGCGTGCGAACCTCTGTCGCTCCCCCTCCTCCCCCTACTTATAGGCTCGCGTGGCGGAGCCGAGGAGGCGCGGCGTGGGGAAACGTGGGGATCGATCATGCCCACTCCCCCACGTCCTGCGCTTGTTGCGCCCTAATGGCGAAATAAAATCGTCACGGGAAGGCGAGCGGTCCACCTGGGCCGCAGAAGATCAGCGTTCGGGCCGAGGCCTAGGAGTGGCGGGCCCGGGCCTCCAGCGGCGTCCCGTCGCGCACGTGCGACGGCAGGGTCTCGCTGCCATGTGGCCTGCGGGAGGGCCCGTGGTCAGCACGCGGGTCGACCAAGCTTCCCGCCTGCAAGACGCAGGGCTCCCCGAAAACGGCATACATCAGCAAAGCCGGCTCTTCAGGATAGGAAGCTGACCAAGCTTCTCGTCCCTTTGTCTGCCTCGAAGCTCGATCAGCTTCGGGGACTACTGTCGGAGTAAATAGCCATGGGTAGCCTAGCCGGCTTCCCCTGGCCCTTCTGAAAAAATCACGAGCCCGTCCGGCTCTCAAGAATCCAAGACATGGAGCCGCCTTCCCCTTGCTGGCTGCCACCCAGGCCGGCTTTCGGAAGGCGGTCCGACTTTAGCCCTCATGAAGGAAGCCACGGGAGGGCCGACTTTGGGAAGCCGGCCATGAGAAGGCCGACTCCAAGAAGCCGGCTCCCATAAAGCGGTCAAGACGGTACCCTCAAAGTTTGCACCCACCTAACGGCAGTGCGACGGGGTGTGGCTACAGTGAAGCCTGCCACCCCCGTATCCCGGAGCACGCCTGGCACAGTGCGCCGTACGGAGTAGCCATGACCCTTCCGGCGCGGCACTGTTGCCATGTTGACCCTGATGTCACCCACGACGGGCCGCCAGCGCGGCCCACAGACGGTGGGCCCCTTCGGGCAGAGAGACGCCCGAAGGCGGCCACGCCTCCAACCAGTCGACCCAAGACTGAGCCGGCTCCCCGCAGCCGGCTTGCCGCCTCCCTCGAAGGAGACGCCCCATTAAGGAGACAAGACGCGGTGAGGCTACAGCGATCGCTCGCCGGGCGGCGGCACTGTAGCCGCACCTACCACGACGAAGCCCACGTCACCAAGATGAAGCCACAGTAACCAGCCGCCGACCAGGCCCTGGACAGTGGGGCCTGCCTGTCGACCAAGGGGCCGGCAGCCGGCGGGACCCACCAGTCGGCGGGCCCCAGCAGCCGGCGCAGAAGCCGGTGAGCGCAGTCACAGACGGCTGGGCCCCGCGCCCAGTCGGATTACCATTGTACCCCCGGGGGGTAGGCCTATATAAACCCCCCGAGGCACCCATGCAAAGGGTTGGACCCCTAGCTAGTCCTAGACACCACACAAGGAGAAGAAGCAGGCTAGCCGTGCCCTTCTTCCTCCTCCCACCAAACAGCTCAAGGAGCATTGTGTAGCTACTTGTTCATCTAGTGATCATGCGGAGACCCTGCAGAGCAGCAGTAGGGGTGTTATCTCCACAGAGAGCCCCGAAGCTGGGTAAGATCCGCCGGCGTGCATGTCTCCGCCTTATCCCGTTTCCAGGCACCGGCGATGTCTTACTGGCTCCCACAATGATAAGCCACCCGTTGGCATATGTCGCACCTACCACCCAACATGTGTGTTACAACCCAACACCCCTCCAAGTTGGCCCAAAACCCACCTAAACCCTCTCCATCATCTAGAGCGTTCGATCACGATCGCGTGGCCGAAAACCGCACCTCATTTGGAGCTTCCTAGCTCCTCCTACCTCTATAAATATCCCCTCCCCGAAATTCCGGATCCAAACCACCCTAAACCTAGCCCCGCTCCTCATCTGCGCGCCGGACACGTCCGTCCGCGCGCCGGACATCGCCGCCGCCCACTCCCGTTGCACCACGTGGCGGGCGCCCCACATCGCCGCCTCGCTCCCACCTCCGGCCCGCTCGGCCCATCTCCAGCCCCCGAGGGCCCGCGCCGGCACCGCCTGCCCGCCGCTCGCCTCCCGCGCGAGGGAGCCGCGCCACCGCGTCGGCATCCCGCTTCGGCGACCCCGCGCCTCGACGGATCCGCCGCCCTGCCGCCGCCCAAGGCCGTCACCGGCCACCACCGCCACCACGCCGAACCTCGTTAGCCGCGCTCACCCCTCGCCGCCTTCGCCTCCCCGCGGCCCGAGGCCGGATCCGGCGACCCCAACCTCGCCGGCCGCCGTCCTCTTCATCTCCGGCGTGATCTCCGGCGGACCTCGGTTCCCATGTGCCGCAATCCAGATCTGACCTTGCTACAGGAAACCCTAAGGGTTGACCCCCTTTTTATTTTCTAAGTGTGTAGAATATTTGCTCCTGTTCATCGCATCGTAACTCCTCATCCGTAACTCCGTTTTGGGCATATAGCATATCAAAATGTTCATCTCAGAGAGTACATCATTTCATCCCATTGCATCATTTTCATTTGAGTTCATCTTAATTCCCGAAATGCTGTTAGAAGAGGGCTACTTGAGATAATGGTCAGATCTGCTACTCCATTTAGATATTTGTCATTTTTGCCATGATTATTGTGTGCATGTTATGCACTGGTGCTCTACATATGTTTTTTTAAGGGTTTTGCCATCTTTCTAGAGGTGCAACCCATGTATTTTTGTGATGTGTGTGGTGACTAGCACGAGCTTGCAAAGTGAGGCACTTGGTAATGCTGATTTCAGGGACTTAGCATTTCCACTAAGTCCTTGACCTGATTATCTCATATGGCCATATGTTCATGTTGTTTCCTAATGATCCGTGCCTATTTTGAGGATGATCAGTAAGGATTTTTTTGTTAATCTTGTAGTGCTCTATCCATCCATGTCTTTGTTTGCAATTATGGAGCACCCTAGCTTGAGTCAATCGAGCTCTACTTTTGCTACTTCGTAAATCCGGGCAGATTGTCTACTTGTTAGCGATTTTGCCGAGGATGTTGTAGTTGATCCGTGCATGCTATGCTATTGTTCTTGCCATGTCTAGCTTTCATTTTGTGTATTCTTGATGGATGTATGCTTAGCTTGTCATGACTTGCTCCGTAGAGAGTGCATCGAGCTCGTAAACATGCCTACTTGATATCTGTTTCAGCATGCTCCAGTTTTCACAAAGTCTGAGAACTGATTATGTTTTTGCCATGTTCACATGCTTGCAATTGTATTTTCTGATCCCTTTTGGCTCAAGGTCACTAAGGGACTTTTGTTAAGCTCTTTGAGTAGCTCCATGCCATGCTTTACTTTGCCATGTTCAGGTCCTGTAGCATATAGTTTTCGTGCTCCGAAGAGTGCTACCAGATCTGAAATTCCAGACAAGTGTTAAATTCACCAAGTCTGAAATCTGTTTACCATATGCATTTTTGCCATGCTTGTTTGAACCTGTTAATGGATGAATTGGCCGTAGCTCAGTGCTAGACTTTTGTTAAGCATCTTGAATGCATCCCTGCCATGTCTTTTGATGCCATGTTTGAATGCCGTAGCATGTTCATCTCATTGCATTTAGATGGCTACTTGCTGTAAATCGCAGAACGTGGTCATATTTGAATTGCTTGCCATTTCCAAACCGTAACTCTGATTCCGGCGTCCTTTATATTGTTTTCAAGCGATTTCATCTCATCTTTCCAGTGGCACACTTGGATTCCCAAGTTGAGGCCAGGATCATGCATTCCTTGTCAAATCTTGCATATGCATCCCACATCGCATCCCGCATAGCATACCATCTTTGCATCATATTGTTTGAGCTTTGCACGTGGTTGATTGTGTTCCGTTTGCTTGTTTGTCTTGTTTGGGTAGAGCCGGGAGACGAGTTCGCTAACGAGGAGCCCGTTGAGTTTGCTTTCGAGGATCCAGTCAACTCTGACAACTTTGCAGGCAAGATGATCATACCCTCGAAATCACTACTATCTTTGCTTTGCTAGATGCTCGCTCTTTTGCTATGCCAATGCTACGATGCCTACCACTTGCTTTCAAGCCTCCCAAATTGCCATGTCAAACCTCTAACCCACCATGTCCTAGCAAACCATTGATTGGCTATGTTACCGCTTTGCTCAGCCCCTCTTATAGCGTTGCTAGTTGCAGGTGAAGATTGGAGACCGTTCCTTGTTGGAACATTTATTTACTTATTGGGATATCATTATTTTATCTTGTTATCTTTATGCATCTATACACTTGGTAAAGGGTGGAAGGCTCGGCCTCTCGCCTAGTGTTTTGTTCCACTCTTGCCGCCCCAGTTTCCGTCATATCGGTGTTATGTTCCCGGATTTTTGCGTTCCTTACGCGGTTGGGTTATAATGGGAACCCCTTGATAGTTCGCCTTGATTAAAGCTTTTCCAGCAATGCCCAACCTTGGTTTTACCATTGCCACCTAGCCTCTTTTTTACCCTTGGGTTTCCGGAGCCCGAGGGTCATCTTATTTTAAACCCCCTGGGCCAGTGCTCCTCTGAGTGTTGGTCCACCTGTCAGCTGCCGGTGGCCACCAGGGGCAACTCTGGGCTGGCCTACCCGTACCTAG